>NC_051158.1:150440331-150692296 GCF_013339745.2 Dermacentor silvarum | reverse complement strand
ACCAGCCAAATGCAGAGGTAATATTGCTGTGACCAAGTGTAAAACATTTTAAACATGTAAAAAGACGTCTTCAAGATTACACTCCTGCCGAAAATCTGAGCCAGCAGCAAAGTAGAAAAACTTGGTTACTGCTATATTAGCTGTGTGTTTGGTTGAGCTTTGTGCTGCCAGGTGACTGCACCGTGCAAGCAGTTCACGTTTGCGCCTCCGTTCATCACATAAAACGTGGTAAAATGGCCAATACACTTGCGCTTGCGTTTACCTGAATACCGGACACACTAAACTCTATTGTGGCAATCCTTCGACGTGAAGTGACGGCCGCAAACGCGTAGATGCTGGCGCCGTTTGGATACCCACAGTCCGATGCGCTGCAGCCACTCCGCTCGTCTGCTGCCTCGCAGCAGAGCACGATGTCACAGCTTGACATGTCGCCGATTGCTACGTTTGCAGCCCACAACACAACAAGGGCGAACTGTGGTGTTCGCGAAAAGAAAGAACAAGACCAACACTGACCGCGCGGCTTCAGTCAACATGGAGCACGTTTTAACACATGCAGACGACACTTGCTGTGGGTCGGAAGTGCTTTTAGTGTAGTGATACATGTGCTTGTGCATTCTCTTTCTGTTACTTTTTTTGTATAGAAACAAATTAGCTAACATCTAAACTATTACGAACAACATTTGTTCACCATAATGTTGGAAAAATTATCGATGCGCACCCTGGGCAGTCAATCAGATAGCTGGCCCCCCTGACGTGATATGGTCAAATCGCATCACTTGGTCACAAAACTCAGCCGATTGGCGTGCTGCAATCGGTAGCGATGTACCTTTATAAAACATAATAAATTACACACTTCACATGAGCGCTTAGATGCGTCAATTTATGATCAGAAGGACCAACCTAACGACTGAGTACGCTTGTACAAAATCATTTCAACAAGCAATCTATTATGTGAGGGCCTTTTTTCATCTCTGGCTGCACATTTATCTTTTCACATTTGCCTGTTATATGAGCTGCCATGAATGTAAATTTTTTATTTTTCACATTGCGTAAACCACAAGGTGTGAGAAATCAATGTGTATATTACTAGGCTTGCTCAAATTGTAGGTACGTGTACCAGTAGAGATGCAAAATCGCAAAAAGAGCAGTTCCCAAGTGTGTAAATTAGTTACAAAGAGGTGAATCTGGTAAACAGTGTACTGCATGTAATTTCCGTCTAACTTTGCAAAATACAGTATTAAAAAAAGCTTGCACAATTTGTTTTCACATACAGCTTTTATGGTGGAGGAGCCACAAGTCATGAATCCAATTTTAGATCAATGATATGACATTGTGCCTACGTAGCAGATCTAAATTGCCTTGCACTGGCACATCATGACATGCTTCGCTAGTTGAATAAAACTAGTGTGTGTACATGACACTGTGTGGTGCAGCGCTGTGAATCGCAAGAGATGAGTAGGGGGCCCAGCGGCAGAAGGTATAAGGCATGTTTTTTAGCCCAACATAAATATTCTAATTTGTTCATTCCCTTATAAGCAGACTCGTACATAACAAATTACATGCAATTAGTCCTTGTGATCTATTTAACTTTTTGGTAATTGTGTAATTTAACAATTATGTTTTTTACTCTGTAGCACTCACTGTAATTTGATTACTTTTTCCAGTATCCTTCTACATGTAATTTGATACTTTACTGATGAGACAAGCTATAGCAGTTGACGCAGTGTTGGTGACCTGAATTTGGCGGGTACTACAGTAGAACATCAGAGATTGTGCCACGCAGCAGCCAGTTCGGACAGGCAAACCCTGAAGCGCAATATTTGGTTCTTTATCTTAACGCTGCACCAGATTTTGGCCAGTGAATTAAATCAGTGCTGGTATGTCTCGACAGCAACGCCACTTAGGACGTTAATGCCAGGATGTCGCATATGGATGATTTTTACAGGTTTTCATTGGTCTTCAAGTCCTAGCAACAGTAAAGCACTGCGCTTCACACAGGACCTACATGCTGAGCAACGACAATCTTGTGTGCAAGATGTCCGTATGTTACAACACCGCCCTACTCCCCAGAGCGCACATAGAGGAAGTATTCAGTGTCACTGCTGATGTCTTCATGGCAAAAACTAGGAAAGATGACTGTCAGCAATTTTTAAAAGGGTAAGCAATGTATGAAGGGCTGCAAAGGACACACTAAATGTTTCAGGCCAGCTTGTTCTGAATGCGGTATCTGTGCAATGTTATTAACAGGGGTGGGACTCCTGCGCCAATTGTGCATTTTTGTTACCCAGAAGCAAATTCCTGCGCCAAACACAGAAAATTGACCGAAATTGCACCACGCTGCGCCAGAAAAACTTCGACAGTGGCGGTGAACAGCGACCGGATTCGTTCTCCGAAAAAGAGTGCAACCATTCACGGGTTACGCACACCACGTGACGGCACCTCCCGCAGAGTTTCTCATAATTTTCGCACTTATAACACTGGACTTTTCAGTGCGCGGCCACTGCCGGATGTTGTTGCTGCTGTCGGAACTGGCTAGGGCGGCTGAGTGGCGCAGCGTTCCCTAGCTGAGGTGCTGAGAAGTATGCTGAGAGCGCTGCGAGCGAACTAGATATTTCGGAGGCATGCAATGCAGTGGGTGAAGCGGGCAGGCGTCTGTGTCCCCAAGGCCAGTATGACATAAAACTATTCCAATCTGTTTTTATGCCCATATGGTTGAGGCGTGAGCCATTTTGACCTATCACGAAGGGCTAATGGCGGATTTGGAATAAGACGTCGCAGTATCGCCCGAAAGGCGAAGCATCGATTGCGATAGCAAATTAGTAGACAGCTATACGAAGCAAGAAGTACTTTTATCGGCCTTATAAACTTGTAAACATGTGTTCACTCACTAAATTAACAATCATGGTGTCACGCGTGCACAAGCAAACATGAACACAGCTCACTCGATTACCACAAAAACTCGCTGGGAAACGCTGGAGTGAGCAAGCACGGCGGCAGCAGCGGGCGAATTCACCTTTGTGCTGCCTCGCTTCAACGCGAACTAAGTGGCGAAAAACAGCACACACGAAGCTATCAGCAGTCTCACTATGTCCCTATCGCAGATCGCTCTCAAGATAGGGCCCGTGCGGCAGCACCATACGCAGCAGCCACCACAGTAGAACAACCCCTCTCCCCGGTTCCCTGCGGGCGATGGAAGATGGCGCGCTTCGTCCCTGCCTACCTCCCTCGCACGCGCGAGATTGGGCCGCCATTGTCGGCTCATCCTCACGCTTTCACTCGCACATACAGTATGTATGTTACTGTACGTGCTTACAGCTTATACAGCACATACAGCGATGATGTTATCGCCCCTGGACTTTGTATGGAACATTATGGCGATGCCAGAAATGCGCCTGGAGTGCTCATATAATTGCTATCGCAACAAAAACAAATTGGAATAGTTTTACATTATACCAGCCCAGGGTTGATTACAGCTCTCTTGGTCTGCGGTGACACATGGTGACATAGAAATTATGTTACAGCGTTGGTTGGACCGCATAATTTCAGTACATTTTCCGCTATCGTCAGGAACGTAGGCGCGGAAATATTCAGTTTTATCGTTGTGCAACAGGATGTTTCCGGCTTTACAGGAAAGCATGCGCCGAGCCGCCGCTCGACCCACTCTTCCATAGTCTAGTACGCTGCAGTTACGAAGTGTAGTTCCACTACGACCTTCCTGTTGGTTTATTCTGTGTTTTGTCGTGGTTTAGAAGTGCGCTGCCGTATTCCATTATTCTACCAAAATTCAGATTGACTTGCTCCAACCTGCTTCAAATTAAAATTTTATCTGCTCCAAATTGCTCCAAATTAAAATTTAGTCTGCTCCAAACTGCTCCAAAACGCATTTTGACATGCTCCAGAAATTGCACCGAAATGACTTTGGACAGTCCCACCCCTGTATTAAAGTTCAAAGGATAGTAGCCTCCAAGTAGTTGATTACTTTTGAGTAATTCCTTCATTACTTTCATGGGGCAGTAATTGATAACTGTAATCAATGACATTGTTGTGTGAAGTAATTGTAAGTGGTTACTTTTTTTCTGTAACATCTACAAGTCTGCATTTAAGCCTGTGACTTCCGATAACCCTGTCTTCACTTGTGAAGGATCCGAAAAGCTTTCGTGGCAGGAGATTCGTGAGGCAACGTAATTTAATAATGGCATCATCCAGAAAAGTGTTCTGGGGCCTCTTTAAACGGGGTAAGATATCTGGTCTGTAGACAATGCTGTTGTCAACATACAAGCCAATTATTATTACACTGCATGCAGCAGGAAACCTGCAATCTCCTAAAATAGATTGCTTGCTCTGTCCTGCAGCTTCTGAAGCCTCTGCTTTGTTTGTATTCCAGTAAAGTAGTTGACAGTTATCCCTTACATGAACCTTCTGTTGCCTTGAGGCCTTCCGCAGAACTGATTTGTCATATTGCGCGTGCCTGTACTTCAAGTTGTCAATGAATTCGGCCTTGTTCTGTAATTTGCTAGCCTCCTGGTTAGCTCGGATGGTAGAGCGACTGCCCCAGAAAAGTGTTGGTTCTAAGTTCAAACCCAGGATCAGAATGTATGAAGCATTCTACATTCTACAACTATGAAGCATTCTTTTTAGAGAAACCTATATGAGTTTCCTTTTTCGTTAGATGTTACAGTCGAGTGCATGCAATTTCTTCCTTTCATGAAGTCAGTACAAGCTCACACACATTTGCACACCCTTCCAGATCATCTATAAAAAAACAAAACAAAAAAACTTCAAAGTCTGTCTTCTTGAAAGGGTATGAGTAGGGCCTGCTTCACATGTTAGGAACATGGCTAAATGAACAGATGCAATAGATTAAATGATGTTGACTAAACACAAGATCTCTGCATACAACATTGACATCTTCGTGATGCTTCAAACTTACTCCCACTTAACATCTACGCATTTTGTATATTTTTACATGTACTAAGAACTGCATTCTTCTTTCTTTGGAGACTTAGGCATTTAAAGGCTAGCTCTCTATTTGACCATGCTTGTAACAGTTGAGCATGCCCTACATATCCATATTCAAAGTTTGTCCCTGAAATTGTTTTTGTTGTACCTAAGAGTGTTGCCTAGACATCGAGAGTATATTGCATGGAGTGCTTTCCCACAAGCATTTTGTGGCAGTGCAATATAATAAAACAGCTACAAAAAGATTTGCCCTCCTCTCAATTCATGTCATTCCCCCTCCAGTTTTGCACCTTGCGGCCATGTCCTGCCTCCTTAGACACAATGTCATGCGGTTGATTTAAACTTTGTGTTCCCGCATCTCTCTCTCGCTCTCTCACACAGTATATCTTGTTACTGTGGTGATGGACATATGGTGAAACCATTCAGCGATATTGTAAGAGACGCTCAGGCGGAGCAATTGCTGGCCTTGATCGCCAGGCTAAACCCACCTGTTGCTACAATCCACCACCACCACCAGCTTCAAAAAGTTTACATGGATGAGCTCATGTTCCCCACAGCGTGCAGGTTGCTGCAGCTTACTCTCTGCACACATCTGTAGTGCAAGATGATGAGCACAGCACAGTGCTGGCACTATTCATGTTTCTGCTACCTGAAAAGACATTGTTTCACCTATTTTTCAGAACTCCTCCGCATCCCATCAGCTGCTACCACCACTGTACTATTAACTTTTGTCGCATTCTTTGTCCCCCCACCTGCCACCTCACACTTCTGCAATGGAGCAAAATTTAAAAAAAGCTTGTTATTCCCCTCTTTCCCTCGCATGCATGTGCAAATGCACATGTACAGACAATTGTAGCTTTAGCAGCTGATTTGCATTCTCAGGCGGAAGTGTTCCATTGGTTTCAAGAAACACCTACATGTCTGACATTTGTGTACTTAGTTTTACAAGCGAGCAAATTAGTATGTGTAAGTATGCTATTAAATATAACCTTAATGGGGCTGCTTGTTTAAAGCATTCCTGATGGCATCGATGGAGAGCCAATCGGATCGCTCACTTGAGTGACATCACTCATCCATTTTACTTAATGTGAGCAGAGGCAGCTGAAAATGCAGAAGTGGTGATGCTGTGATCTCAAGCAACGTAGATGTTTAAAACCCAATAATAAATTATCCACTTTATGCACAGCACTTGAATCTTTCTCTTGATGATCAAAAGGACCTATTCTACCAATTCGATGCATTTGTACACAACCTTCAAAATCATTTTACTGTCCCTTCAATCCTGTGGGGATGGCACATACAAACTATCGTGGATGCATAGAACTGAATGAATCAATAAATGACATAATACTTTATCAGCATGCACTTCTAATAAAATTATTAGGTGATAACGGCCAGGAATCCAGGACATGCTCCTTCCTCAAGGCTCACCTCTATCCCTCTCTGCTTAAAAAAAAATAAGGGGGAGGGAGTACGTTGGGTGGGTAGGCACTGTTACACCTTTAATGCGCACAGCTCAAAAAACTGTTGTTAAGACATGCCTGAATGTGTTGCTGGGAGGATAAGAGACCTTAGCATTGAGCAGGCTAAATAAACATACATGTCTAAATAAATTGAAGGTGCACAATAAACAGCTCCGTACTTCAAAGTTTCACAACCCTTGCACAAAAGAAAAAAAAACTGCTGATGTATGCCAATTCGAGAAGCTTATTACATCAAGGAGATTGAAGCTTATAAAAGAGTTCTCACACCCTTTGGAAGTCCTAGGAATCTTGTCTTGCAACTGTTCGAAATCTACCAAAGAATCTACCAAATGCTTCGATATATCTAGTGCAATTCTTTCACTATACCTGACCCTTTTCATATGCTTCTGTATATTCTAGCTTTGTATACATACCCTTGTTCTGCCTTTAAAATCATAAAAACCTGAGCCCTTTCTTCATCAATAATTTCTTCGATGCTATCTATGATTTCATGAATAGACGTGGTTGGTGCCTTCTGGCAAATTGAATGTAAAGTGGTGCCTCTTAAGGGCAACAGCAGCAGAGGTCTCGATGCCATTCTCACATGGCTCTTGGGAGGGCTGGCAATGATGGGTTGAGGTCCCCTAGATTAGCAGCGAGAGAGATCCCCAGCAGGTTTATGGATGCCGAAGCCAATGCTGACGAGACGCTAGTTGCGCATCAACACGAAACAATGAGGTGCTTATTATGCTGTTGAAACTAAAATTAATATTAGCCAAATGCTCTCGATATGTGAGAGAGGCAAAACAATGTGGTGCTTATTATGCTGCCAAAACTAAAATTGATTTTAGCCAGAAGGCCTATATGCAATATGCAGAAAATGCTTGTCGATTTGGGCCCCTCCTAACTGACCATCAAACTGGAGCTGGTTAAATAGGATGTGACAAACGAGCCAAGATAAATGCCCAAATAAGTCTGTTCAAATGAGGTATATGCAAGGTAACTTTATTCTATAACACTTCATAATTACGTTTCAAAGCCAATTCGGGGATTCTGATGCGAGATGCATTGCTGGTTCTTTGACATTCAATACCAGGCATGCTGCCACTTGCTGTTGGCCTTCGCCACCGTCAAGTCCCCTTAACAGCCTTGCTTCACAACAAATGAAGCTGCAAAGATGGTGTAGTTGCAAGAGAAAAAAAGTGTACACGCTCTAGGCGAGAGAAGACTGACCATAATTGGCTGACATGTAACAAAGCAATGCAGGCATGAGAAATAAGTGTACCAGTTGGCAACAGCGAATAGTTCGAAGCCAGTGCTTCATCTGTCTTTCCCGATCCATTTGTTTGTGCTGTTTTATTCAAAGTAACTGGCTCTAGCTTGTTGAATGATCTACCAAGCATTGTCTGCACAATCATTCTACAGCTGGACTTGAGGTGGCGTGGTTGCTTCACTTAAACTGGCAAAACAGCTTTTTACATAATGAGGCTATGATGCAACGGGGAAACTTGGCCTAGTTGGTGAATGTTCACTGCAGACAAAAGCACACTATATGAGACAAGGATTAAGTAAGGTATACGTGCAAGCACCGACTCAAAACAAGTTTATTATTGAAAGAACAAGTATATATATGCATAACCAATTGAAAAACAGAACTGGTGATAATAAAAATCGTACCAGCATGATAACCACACTCCCAGGTACATCCAACAAGAGAGACAAGACCTGGCCACTTCAAAAGTAGAAAGTTCACACATGGTATCAAAACCTAGTAAACAGAATGAATGAATGAATTATTTCTTTTATTAAGAAAAGGGAGGATAAAAGGTTGCTGGTGGGGGAGGAGGGACATACGAGGAGAGGTAGACACAACTAGATCGAGCGAGCCAGGCCGCTAGCAATGCCGAAGTGGGCTAATTTTACTAGGTGATCGGGGTTTTCAAGATTGTTTAAGGACATCGCCCTCAGCCAATCCCAGGAAATATTCATAAATAAAGTACTTGCCAACACAGCTAGTAAACAGAAAAATATATCGAAAGGAATCCAAGCTGAAGAACGGTGTGCTCTTGTATTTTTTTCTTTTTTACTAAATGCGGCTGGTGGCTTGCTAATGTAGTTGTCATCTCCCCTTTTAATATAAGGCCTCCAATATTTCCATTGGGTTCTGGTTGTGGTGACTCAACAAAATCACTTTCTTTCTGATTAGATGGCATCCACATTACCTTCTATATGCTGGCAGTTGCCCCAAAAGCATTCAAGGATAAGTGTTTTTTTAGCTGTGCACTGACCAATTTTGTCCACACACACAAGTCCACAAATATTGATAGCCGTAAACAATGGGTGTTGAAAACTGCCTAGCCTCTCGGAACACAGAATGGAACCTGTATTAGAAGGACGAGCTCTTCTTTGCACGGCAAGACAAATTCTGACCAGAAAGCTTTTTCAGAAAAATTATAACCATATGCACACCCAGTGACATCACTTGGCTTCCCGGCACCTGGGGCTGCTGCGCAGTATGTCAGCCAGCCCCTCCCCTCTTTCTTTTGCCACTCCGTCCTATTTTTTAACGAACATATTGTAGAGTGAATGTGAAATAATTTAAAAAGGCAATGCTCCTATTTTTGTCCATAATTCGACATTTATATTTATCTTTTATGCGCTACTAACAATTCAACTTGCTATTTTCTTTGCGACTTTATTGGGGAATTTAGTGTTTGCTGCAGTTTCAGGCCTTAAATGCAGCACTGATTAGCGCTGCTGCATGAACATCTTGCTTTGTATATTTCATAGGAGTTAAATAATTTTGAGCCAATGCTTTAATGCCTGTCCCTTAATTTCCAGGATTTATTGCACTTGTTGTATGAGACAACTGATAAATTATATTCAGTCGTTGATCACGCAGACTTTGCTAATTATGGTAAAAATTGTCCTTTATACATTAGCATACATTAAATGGCCCACCATTTATACCTGTGGGAATGAAGTAGCAATTTTTCTGAGTTTTAGTAATAAACACAACCTTCAAACTTCTGGTCTTCAAGAAATCTCTGCTCATGTAAGCACAACGTTGAGCATGTGTGTGCAATATTTAGTGACGTAGTGAGCAAATAGAAAGACGATACATTTGACGGTCAACCTCGCTTTATTCTGAAAGTAAGAGACGGGAGAGGGAGAGTGTTGGATTTCTAATTTCTGTTCCCCAGATGCTTTTGTTTATAAGCAGCTCAGGTGTGTGCTTTTAAAACAATCACAAGAGAACAACTCTACGCCACATTTGCTGTTACTTCTGATATGACGCTGCTGGTGTAATTAAGTCTCATCTCGTGCCACTTATAGAAGTGCCTGAAAGCTTACACCAAGCATGCGGTTCCGTCAGAGCTTCTCTGCTTCAGCTTATTTTCTTCAGTGGCCAATTCAGCTGCCCTATGCACAGACGGTAACCGCATTCAGCTATAAGCGAGTAGCCGCCACTCAGCGAGCAGCACCCAAGGCGAACCCCCCCCCCCCCCCCCCCCACTGATGCCACTATGCACACCATATCCTACTGCTATACTCTTTAAGCAGTATGAAAATTTATGCACACACGACACAAATATCAGCCTTTTGTCATTACGCAGGGACTCTTTTGACATTTGTGTTCTTGTCTGCATCTTTTAACCAATTTGATCGATTTTTGGCATGGCCCCAACATTAAACAATCAGCTACGTGCAACTTGACGCTGGAGGCATTCCCTTAATATATGTGTGTATGCTCTCTGGAGCACAAAACACAGTGTGTGTAAACAATGCCAGTTTTTACAATCTTGGAATGCCCAGAAAAAAATTTTAATGTGCTTTCACAAAGTGGAGCTTATGTTGCTAGCACGAATGTTTATCCTGCAGACTGGTAATCGTATGCTATTAAGCTTCTTTTTAGTATATGCATAAATAGTAATTTGTACCTGTAAACCAATCATCAGCCTATATTTAGATTACTGCAGGACGGAGGCCTCTCCCTGAAGTCTCCAATTACCCCTGTTTTGCGCTAGCTAATTCCAACTTGGGCCTGCAAATTTCCTAACTTCATCACCCCACCTAGTTTTCTGCTGTCCTCGACTGCGTTTTCCCTTCTCTTGGCACCCATTATGTTACTCTGATGGTCCATCGGTTATCTACCCTATGCATTACATGGCCTGCCCAGCTCAGTTTCTTTCTCTTAATGTCAGCTAGAATTGGCTATCCTCGTTTCCTCTCTGATCCTCAGACCCACCGACCGCTCTCTTACTGTCTCTTAATGTAGGTCAACATTTTTCGTTCCATCGCTCTTGTGCAGTCCTTAACTTGTTCTCGAGCTTCTTTGTTAACCTCCAAGTTTCTGCCCCATATGTTAGCACCGGTAGAATGCATGATTGTACTCTTTTCTTTTCAATGACAGTGTAAGCTCCCCGTCAGGATTTGCCAATGCCTGCCGTATGCCCTCCAACCCAATTTTATTCTTCTGTAAATTTCTTTATTCAGGATCAGGATCACGAATATAATCACACAAATTCCGAGACATGTAATGTTTCTTGAACAAGTGGTAGACTTTTGCCTAAGATTGCAGATTGTCTGCTACAGTTGATCTGTCCATGTACATATCTGCACAGTGTGCTAGTGAAGGCATGGAATAAAGAGTTCTCTTCAAAAAAAGCTAGGCTCAGTTGTAAAGTGTGAGGTGCATGGATGAAACGGAGATGTAAAAATCGCTACAGAACCAATCTCACGATGACTGTCGATGGTAATGTGTTAGCATTGAAATCAGTATAGCGACACACATGTATTGCCACCCATCGCAACAATTTATGTATCGGCATGTATTGCAGCGGTGCTCCTCTTTTGCCCTTCTGTAAGCACACTTGGTGCCATGTATGCCACTGCCCAGACAGCCTGTATGTGGACCTCTGAAATGTACGGCTATATCATGAGCTGCACGTTGCTGCCTTACACAAATGCAATACCGACTATGAATGCACGAGCATGACCGTGCATTGGCACCCAGAAAAGGCGAAGAAAAGAAGAATCTAACAGAGAACCTCGTCACTGGAATGCTGGAGAGCGCCATTGTGATAGAGGAAAGTGAGCGAAAGACAGCCACGACGGAAGAGCACCCGTGGTCCGTCCTGGGGCCGTTTGTCTGGTTTCCTGACCTACGCTGCGAACGTCTGCAGCTGTGTTCATCTGCTGGCCGTTCCACCAGAGCACCGACCACGCTTTGCTCGGCGGCTTTCCCCAAGGCTTATGTTCCTGTCCCTCGTGCCACATCTTCCTCACCTCTCGACTCCAGCTGGGTACCTCAGCAGCAGCCCACTCGTCCTGCAACATGTCGAGCCATGACCTCCTCCGACCGCCTCACACCAACCAATGGGGATTGTGAACATTAATCATTTGATTCATATTTGCAGACTGTTTAGAGACTCCATACTTAAAGGTGTTCCATATTTACGTTTGGTCAGCAGTTATAGGTCATCGTAATTGATATATAGCATTGTTTTGTGAGTGTGGCACAGAGAACATACTGCGTCATATTTCATTTCCTAAATCGTATGTATTGGACCACGTTAAAGACCTAGTACGGTAAAAAAGATCTACACCGGACAATGGCACACAGTGCGTGCGAACGCTAAGAAATGCGGCATGCGGCAACCAGGCTCCTCCCCGCTTCTTTCTGAATGATCCCTGTAATGGCACTGCCCGAAGTCCACACGTGGCCTTTTGAGGAACTGATGCCTGGAACATGCAATAATTTTCCTGTTCACGCTATTTTGTGAGTGGTTTCAACAGCACCTAGGCCATTCTAGCTACATTATCACCAGGTCAGCAGGTCATCAGCGGTAAAACATAGACAATCCTGAATTATACCAGCTAATAACTACCTTGCTCAGGTGGACAACTGAACTATTTCATGATGGAGTGATTGGAAGTTTACTTCAATTCTGAATGACCAATGCTATTTTGCTTCAGTGAAAGAAGTAGAAATAGAAAGTAAATAGAAGTAAAGAGCTAGCATTAGTAGTTTTTTTTTTGAAGAAATTTGCGTCTTCTGTAAATGACTGGAGATGCATTTGCCCGTTTGAATGAAAGCGTGTTACTCTGATGGTCCATCGGTTATCTACCCTATGCATTACATGGGCCCAGCTCAGTTTCTTTCTCTTAATGTCAGCTAGAATATTGGCTATCCTCGTTTCCTCTCTGATCCACACCGCTCTCTTACTGTCTCTTAATGTTAGGTCAACATTTTTCGTTCCATCGCTCTTTGTGCAGTCCTTAACTTGTTCTCGAGCTTCTTTGTTAACCTCCAAGTTTCTGCCCCATATGTTAGCACCGGTAGAATGCAATGATTGTACTCTTTTCTTTTCAATGACAGTGGTAAGCTCCCAGTCAGGATTTGCCAATGCCTGCCGTATGCCCTCCAACCCAATTTTATTCTTCTGTAAATTTCTTTATCAGGATCAGGATCACGTAAATATAATCACACAAATTCGAGACATGTAAATGTTTCTTGAACAAGTGGTAGACTTTTGCCTAAGATTGCAGATTGTCTGCTACAGTTGTTATCTGTCCATGTACATCTGCACATGTGTGCTAGTGAAGGCATGGAATAAAGAGTTTCTCCAAAAAAGCTAGGCTCAGTTGTAGAAGTGTGAGGTGGCATGGATGAAAGCGGAGAGTGTAAAAATCGCTACAGAACCAATCTCACGATGACTGTCGATGGTAATGTGTTAGCATTGAATCAGTATAGCGACACAACGTATTGCCACCATCGCAACAAGTTATGTATCAGGCATGTATTGCAGCGGTGCTCCTCTTTTGCCCTTCTGTAAGCACACTTGGTGCCATGTAGTGCCACTGCCCAGAAGCCTGTATGTGGACCTCTGAAATGTATGGCTATCATGAGCTGCACGTGCTGCATTACAACAAAGGCAAATACGACGATGAAGGCACGAGCATGACCGTGCATTGGCACCCAGAAAAGGCGAAAGAAAAAGAAGAATCTACAGAGAACCTCGTCACGTGGAATGCTGGAGAGGCGCCATTGTGAGAGAGGAAAGTGAGCGAAGAAGACAGCCACGACGGAAGAAGCAGCCCGTCAGCCCGTGGGTCCGGGCTCCTGCCTGTGTCTGGTGTTCCTGAGCCTACGGCTCAACGTCTGCAGCTGGTGTTCATCTGCAGGCCGTCCACCAGAGCACCAACCGTGGCTTTGCTCGCGGCTTTCCCTCCAGGCTTATGTTCCTGTCCCGTCGTGCCACATCTTCTCACCTCTCGACTCCAGCTGGGGTACCTCAGCAGCAGCCCACTCGTCTGCAACATTCCAGCCGTGACCTCATCCGACGCCTCACACCAAACCATATGGGGATGTGTGAACATTAATCATTTGATTCAGTAGTTTGCAGACTGTTTAGAGACTCCATACTTAGAGGTGTTCCATATTTACGCTTGTCAGCAGTTATAGGTCATCGAATTGATATACAGCATTGTTTGTGAGTGTGCGACAGAGAACATACGCGTCATATTTCATTTCCTAAATCGGTATATATTGACCACGTTAAAGAACCTAGTACGGTAAAAGATCTACACCGTGACAATGGCACACAGGTGCGTGCAAACGCTAAGAAATGCGGCATGCGGCAACCAGGCTCCTCCCACGCTTCTTTCTGAATATGCCATGTAATGGCACTGCCCAGAAGTCCACACGTGGCCTTTTGAGGAACTGATGCCTGGAACAATGCAATAATTTCCTGTACACGCTTTGTGAGTGGTTGCAACAGCATTCTAGCTACATTATCACCAGGATCAGCAGGTCATCAGCGGTAAACAATAGACAAATCCTGACATTATACCAGCTAATAACTACCTTGCTCAAGGTGGACAACTGAACTATTTCATGGTGGGAGTGATTGGAAGGTTACTTCAATTCTGAATGAACCAAATGCTATTTTGCTTCAGTGAATAGAAAGTAGAAATAGAAAGTAGAATAGAAGTAGAAAGAGCTAGCATTAGTAGGTTTTGTCTTTTGAAGAAATTTGCGTCTTCTGGTAAATGACTGGAGATGCATTTGCCCGTTTAGAATGAAAGCAGTGGAAATTAATGGGACGTTGAAAAGACACTTCAACATTCGAGTAGTTGTTGCACTTAAGGGTACAGCAGCTCCCCTAGCATTCCTGTTCTGTTAATCATTTCAAGGTTAGCTTGCTGCCTTGGTTTAGACATTTCACTCCTACCCCACATTCAAAAGACTTGTTCATGTTCTTGAACCCCATCCTTTCCGTGCGTATACTTTGCCACACACAAAATAAAATAGTCACAAGTCAGTGCCGTGTCTGTCTCCTTTCCTTTTCCAATCAGTTTCCAATGTTCTCGTTCTAGAATACTTTGAAGGAACTAGGCTGTCAAGAAAGTCAAGAAAGCCCTATACTACTGTGTTGCACAGACCAATTTGTCAGTTCGAACATTCTGCTTAAATAATTTCGGTATTGTTTACTCTTTTACAGGTCAACACCACTACATATTTCGTGTGAATAATAAAAGTTACTATGCAGAAAGTGCTCACTTCTTTTATTTGAAGACCAAGCAATTTAAGTGGTTATGCATGTGCTGACAAAATAAAGTTAATGAAAAGTGACGAAACATATTTTTCAAAGAAAGGTTATGTACACACACAATATACGAAGGTAACAACTACATCAATCTGCATGCCACTGCTATAGGTCCCACGACCAATGCAACTGCAGTACAGGCTGTGTAGAGCTGTCAGATCAGCCAGCCTTTAGTCCGTCTAGCTTGCTTTGCTGTTCATTTCATGTATACAAACCAGAAAGCAGCTTTCTACAGTCTTATGTTTAAGATTATGAAAGGTTGCCCGACACTGTGCCTTGCAACATTCACAGGCATCTGACTTACTAGAAGGCACCATTTCTATTAGCAACAGTAGGTGAAAGGTAAATAAAACTCAAGTACAGACATTGATTTAAAGGACTTCACCATCACTACATTGTAAAATCATAAGATAGTTTCCCAAAGGACGAAGCCAGCGCCATGTGCGTGCACATTGCTCACCAGCTGCAGTGGCTTCATATCAACACAGGCGACATGCAAAGACATCTTTGTGCTTGAAGATAGGTGCATGTAAAGCACCACAGTCTAATAAAACTGCTCTTGCTGTATACATATACAGGGTGTCCCACGTAACTTGCGCAAATTTTAAAAATGAAAGGCGCGTCAGAAGCAAATTGAACCAAACTCGTACCATTCGCACTGGCCTATAGTAACTCGGGCCATTTTTTGTTTTCCCCATAACTCGCTCACTAATTAAGTTTAATTACCCAACTTTTTCATTATTGGCTGAGGACCCCAAGTATGATTCGCAGATTTGTAGAGCACCTTCAGAAACCACTGGTAGAGTTGATTCCTGTGCGATCCGATCGTCTCACGTAGTCCTTTTTTCAGGGTTGCAAAGAAAGCCCGCGAAATGTGAAAAAAGAGACACATGATGGAGCACTTGCACAGTGGTATCGTGCTGCTTTCAAGCGTGCGTTCGGTGAACAAGGTCAGCTGCATCGCGAGTGGCAACGGGGAAGTGGCAAGGCATTGTGATGGTTGTAGGCTGCTGGGCCGGCGGCTCCCGTTGGAGGACGGCGCAAATGCATGCTGCTGGGCCAAGCGCTGCCGAGGAGATAGCGATAAAGCGTCCAAGAGTGCTAAAAAAAGAAAATAGCCTTTTCATTCTGTTTAAGGAAGGAAAGGGTAAAGCGCTAGAGGACTATAGAAGGTGATGATGGCTGCTTCAATTTCGCCTGTGGGGGGGAAAAAAAGAAAGACCTCGCCGCCATTCATTAGGTGCTCCTCAGGCGCCCATATTCCTTCGTGTTCTCGACTGCTTCATAATTTGGCTTTAATCTACACAGAGCAGCAGACATGCCGTATTCCAATGAAGAAAGAGCGGATATGGTTCCGGCTCTGCCTCATCAAGCAGCCATTGAAGGCAGGCAGTTAAGCTGTTTCAAGGCTGGCATCCAGGTACCCGTCCAAGCTCAATGACAATTGTGCGTGCACATGAGACGCTGAAACAGAATGGGACATTTGCCATGAAACGACACAAATCTGCAATTTTTGGAGAGGAAGCGGAGACAGATATTCTGTCCAAGTTTTCTGCACACCCCCGGGAAAGTGTCTGTAGTGTGGCTGCTGAAGCTGGTGTGTCGAAATCTTCAGTGTGGAGAATACTGAAGAAGAGACAACTTCATCCTTACCATGTGCAGTTGCCCCAAATGCTGGAGCCCCGCGACTTCCAGAGTAGAACAGACTTTTCAAACTGGATTCTAATCAAAACAGAAGAGTACCCAGGTTTTGTTAGCAAGATCCTGTGGACCGATGAAGCTAACTTTTCGCGCAATGCCCAAGTGAACATTCACAACACTCGCTATTGGCAGGACGAAAACCCTCACTGGGTTTCGCAGGCGCATCATCAATATCAGTGGTCCTTTAATGTGTGGTGTGGAATTTACAGTGGCACTAACATTGGGCCTGTATTTTTTTACTACATGCTTGCCGGTGAACAATATGTCAACAATATCCTCAATGGGCCACTTCAGGATTTTCTCTGCGAAGTTCCATTGGCTAGGATCAAAGATATCTGGTATCAGCATGATGGAGCTCCTGCGCATGGCAGTCGCAAAGCTTGCAATTGGCTGGATGAGGTTTTCACGCAGCAGTGGATAAAGCCACATGGGCCCATTTCCTGGCCAGCAAGGTTACCGGATTTAACCCCCTGAATTTCTTTCTTTGGGGGTCCGTCAAGAATCAAGTATACCGGAGAACAACCAGATCATCAGCCAACTTAAAGGAAAAAATAAGACAAGTTTGCAACTTCATTCCCGAAACCATGATCAAGAACGCCACGGAAAATGTGCTAAAGAGATGCCAGAGTTGCATTGCAGCAGATGGCGATCTGTTTGAACACGCATTATAATCATGGGACGATTTCGCTAGTACTGACCACTGAAAGAAAAAAAAACCTACTGCTAATGCTCCCTCCCACCCCACTAGCACCCCCCTACTTCCAAATCCTCCACATTGTCACCCCCTCTCACGCATTCCAAGTTCAAAAGTAAATAAAAAGGTATTTCCTTGTTTTCTTTAGCAGTCTTGAATGTTTAGTCTCCTCGGCAGCACTCAGCCAGCAGCATGCATTTGCGCCGTCATCCGACGGAGCCGCCAGTTCAGCGGCCTACAACCATCACAACGCCTTGCTGCTTCCCTGTTGCCTGTCGCGATGCAGCCGGCCTTGTTCACCGAACGCATGCTTGAGAGCAGCACGATACCACTGCGCAAGGGCTCCGTCACGTGGCTTTTTTTTCATATTTCGCGGGCTTTCTTTGCAACGCTGAAAAAAGGACTACGCGAGATGGTATCGCACAGGAAACAACACCATCGGTGGTTTCAGAAGGTGCTCTACAAATCTGTGAATCATACTTGGGGTCCTTAGCCAATAATTAAAAAGTTGGGTAATTAAACTTAATTAATGAGTGAGTTATGGGGAAAACAAAAAATGGCCTGAGTTACTGTAGGCCAGTGCGAATAGTATGCATTTGGTTCAATTCGCTTCTGACGTGCCTCTTATTTTTTAAACCTTGGCTCAAGTTATGTGGGACACCCTGCATAACGTCATCACTGCCACTACAAGGGCGATATGAGATGGGATGCCCGATACATAAGCTGCCAAGTTTTCAAATAGCATGATACTTGACATGACTGTGATGGGGCTAGCCATTTCCTTTTCTTTGTTTGGATATGCTGTTCAGTTTGTGCATGTTATAGTGCAAGCATGCCACCAATGGGGTTGAGCATTAGAAAAATCAAGTACACTGCATAAATACATTAACATTTGTGCAATAAAAATGTTTTCGGCTCGAGAGCTTTTGCTGTATACAGTGACCTATAGTGTCAAAGTAAACGTCAAGGATTATTCTAGAATGTAGAGAAATTCACTTCTATGGTAATAAAGAATGTTACAAAATGTGACGTCACCCAGCATGTTACACTAGGCATAGTAGGCAGAGAGACTGTGCTTGCACATTTATTGGTGCACAAGGGGAGGCCTGACTTGGATGTCAATGGGGACTAGAACCAGGGACTCGGATGCCAACTTCACTGCTTTAGCTAAGTGCATTTACACAGTAGAAATATCTCATGCCTACCAGGCACAGCGCTATATGGCATGAAAGGAAACAGTTGTCATCATGTGCTGCTTTTGCTCAAACTAGTCTGTGATGCACAAGTGTTTGTGCCAACTGTGAGCAGCACATGAATTGCTCTGGCACTCGCCATTGCATGGGTATACGCGCGCACAGAAACTAGTACAGTAGCTGCTGGAGAATTCAATAGTAGCAAGAGCAAGCAGAAGGAAACATTAGGTGTCTTATCACCAAAAATGAATTCACAGTGCTTACCTGCACTGAACCACATGCAGTATATCCTGTGGTTTTGAAAGTGCGTTGGCTATCTCGAGGTGGAATGTACCATTAAATGTGGAGTACAAACTGTGATACCCATGCATTCAGTCAGATCTTCCAGATTCAGAAGAGACTAAAGCTCCAGAGGAAAACTTGTAAAACTACAAAATGGCAACTTTATTTGGTAAGTGAAAGGTTGTTTCCAGTAGAGAAGCACCTGCATCGACAGAAGCTGTAAGCTGCAGTAAACGTTATACTTAAGCAAGTGAGTGCACTGACGTTACACAAATAATAAACACGATTTCACTACACAGATGAAGCATACCTCATCTCAAAACATTGTTCTCACCTTCTGCTCTCCTATTCGCCAGATAAGCGCTGCGTATTAAGACATACTCTCAATCTTTAGTGCAATGCCTTTGTCACTGCTAACCACAAGTTAAGCACTATACAGTCAGGTGTAATATCAGCATTAGACTGTTCTCTTCAGCTCCTACTTTGTGACTGATGAGCCGGCTGTGTTTCCACGAGACCGGATCCAGCTCCACAGGGTCACCACAGGACTGCAGGAGCATGGACACCTGCATAAATAAAGTTCTCTATTTTTCACACACTGCAAGTAAGTGCCCAGAGTCTTTATCGATCTTTTAACTCACGGATACAGGCGTACGCTATCCTTTACTTTCAATAAAGAGGTGTAAAGATCGACGAAAAGCTCTTGAACGTGTATGTGTTTTCCATCCGCAGTCACTGACAAGAAGCTAGGCTCGAGCGCTGCATAATGCCCGGTTCCCTATCAGCTTCGCCGCAATGCATGGGTGCTACGCGGTCAAGCATACGCTTGCTCAACAACACTAATGAACAATGCATCGGCACGATGTAATGCTTTGCCACTAAAGTCATCCGAGAACACACCTCACTTCCAAACCTATCCCCCTGCGACTATAAAAATTGAATATACTACCGTCGCAACAAACTCACCTCGGACACGGCTTCTTCGCCTTGCCGGTACGCATTCTGTCGATTCTGTGCTGCCAGCTCGGCTAGGGACGAACGGCGCTAAAGGCCCAACCACAAGGAACGGATTTCCGACGGATTTTCGGCGTCGGCGCCGGCCGGCGGCACGCGACGGCGGCCGGCGGCGTGGAGAACAATGCGCCGCCGGTCGGCGCCGCAAGACCGAGCAGGCCAGACTGCAGCGCTGACGGCGGAAGTGGCGGTAGACGCAGGAGACAAACAAAATATAGCCTCCGAGATGGTGCACCGTGCCATGTGAGTGAGCTCGGAGGCCATTTACAAAGCGAGCTTCCGGCGTTGTCGTCCGCGAGTGCCTGTGCCTCGTCTGCGTCCCAAACAGCCGATCGCTCGCGCGTGCTCCGGCTATTGCAAGTGGTGCAGCCATAGAGTTTCTCACTATAGTGTGAAACTCTATGGGTGCAGCTTTGTACGGTATCATAGATAATTATGTATACTTTTTCCAGACAGGGACATGCAAGGAACGCCGAAGTGCACACTTAAGGCCCGTCCACGTTACCGGCACGCCAACTCGCCGTACGCCGTTCGCGGGTCGCCGTTTGACGGTGGTTTCGCTCGCGAGCGGCGAGATTTCCTTGCCGTAGACAGGATGGGACCGGGACTCATTTGTGCTGCAGCTGTACAGTGAAGTGGCCAATCAGTGACCGAGGGGTGGTCACCCTGGCACCGACGGCAGCCTCACCGCCACTGATCGTTCGGCGGCGCCGATATCGTCGCTAGGCCTTCTCCGGCTCACTCGAAAGCTTAAGCTGACGGCGCTTCGGAATGAATCACCGACGCTCACCAGCCGCGATATTTTCTCACCGTTGTCGCTCTTCGCTATAATTATACACAAAGAAGAAAATGCGCTGATGTTAGCGGCGCCGTCGGCTGTGATGCGGGCACAACCGACCCGGTCGTCTGCCGCCGGTAGCCGTGCACTGTAGCTGAGCTCGACAAGCATCGGAGCTCTCGTTCGTGTTTAGCGTTCGACAGCGGATATAGTTTTTCATACAATGTAGAATTTACGCGTCACGTTATCTAGCGGAAAGTATTTTTGCTAGGAACAGAAGCTGCTGGTGATGCTATTCATGCTATGCGACTGGTGCTACGTTTTTCAGCACAGACAACCAGCGTATATGTTTGCTAGAGATACGGACAATTTTTATGAAGTTTTAAAAGTACAAGAAGTCCTTGCTTAGTAAAAACAATTGTTCTGTTAGCGCAACATTTTGCAAAACTGACCGGCTAAATTCGGGGCCAAGGATCTGGCCACATTGCGCCACGCTTGAAATACGTCGACGCCGAGAGTCTCTTGTGGTTGAGAGCCGTCAATGAGCGCCCACGCCGCGTGCCGCCGGCCGGCGCCGACGCCGAATATCCGTCGGAAATCCGTTCCTTGTGGTTGGGCCTTAACAACTTTCGTCCCCGTAGCGCACAAGCACCTCAGAATCGTTACGAATCTGCACTGTAGAGCTCTCACAAGGGTATAGTGTTGTGAAATTACATGACGATCATTTTTCTTTAGCATACATTTGTTCCGTATTCATAAAGTGTTTCCGTTCCCGCGCACCTCCTGAAGTGTGCGGCATGTTGACCTTGCTCAACGACACTAATGAGCATCGCACGACATCGGCACCAATAAAGTCATCGGAGAAGACACCTCACTTCCAAACCTATTGCCCTGCGAGTACAAAAATTGAATATGCTACCGTCGCAACAAAATAGTGACCAACTCACCTCGGACACGGCTTCTTCGCCTTGCCGGCCACGCAGTCTGTCGATTCTACGATTCTGTGCTGCGAGCTCGGCTAGGGACGAACGGCGCTAACAACTTTCGTCCCCTTAGTACCTAGGCGAAGAGAAATTTTAGGGACCGAAAGTCCTCACATTTTTTCTCTCTCGCACCCACTACTCCTCGCGCATGCGCAGAAAGCGGACAACTCCAAATATGATGTGCAAGTGCCAGCTCCAGCTTCTCCAGTTGCATCAGGCCCAGGAATACACACAAATTCGCAAATGGCTTCGAGCGTCGTCTCTCGCATCATATTTGTAACCGGCAACAAAGACAAGCTGCGAGAAGTAGTGACTATCTTGGGCAAGATACCTGGTTTCGAAGTAAGTGAACTTTCCCGCCGGTAGATGCACGTGCCGGTACTGCTCAGTCGTCGACGGTACAGCATCGGGCGAAGCGCAAAGTCCCGACTTACGTGTAAACAGTACGAACTTGCAGTGTCAACGAGAAACCTGCACATTCCAGCTACCATTACAAATTGAGAGAAAACTCTAGAAGGCAGCAAAAACGAGGCGCGCAGCGTTATGAGCATCTGTTGTGAGCATATTCCAAAGCACGTGCCGTTTTTCAATCGTCTACTGACTGGTGCCAAATTTGGCAGAGACCCGACAAGTCACTTGAATGTCGTTGATATGTGATGGCCAACACGTTAAGGTGTTATCTAAGTAAGCTGATGAAAATGTGGACGGTTGAAGGTGCTTGGAATAGCTTCTTCTCCAGTTGAGCAATAACCTAGTACTTGTTTGAAAACGGCGGCGGCGCTGCTGTCGGAACTGATGGCGGACTCTCTCGAGTGAAGCTAGAGTGTACTAGGGCTCTATTCTGGACACGCATGGCGGCTGCACGGCCGCCATTATCCGCCATCTTGGCTGTCTCATTGGCTGTCCCGAGGTCACGTGTTTCGAAATTTGTGCCGGGCAACGGAAGTTTTGCAAAATGCAATTTTGCGTTTTCGTCAAAATGACGAAGCGTGACGTGGAGCTGCAAGTTTTATCGACTAATACTTTTTTGTGGTCCTTGGCACCTATATTGCGACTTTAGCGCTTTAAAAAGAAAGTGGACGGTAGCGTGCAGAAGCTCGTGCAATGCATCTGCAATTTCGCGAATATGTGGTGGCGTTCCAAGATAGCCGGCATGACAGCTTGTTCATTGGCTGAAGGAATATCCCCTGAGGAGCGTCACAGGAAGGGCCGTTTCGCAAACGTCAATTTGACGTTGCGTGACGTTGCGCTGGGCCGCCATTGCAGAGATTTTCCGCCATAATTTGTGGTGCGACGAGCCGCGCGAATTATGGTAATGAGCGGCCAGATGCAATGGCAGTGGAGAGGCATGCGTATCGCCGCATTTTCCCTGTCACTTCGGGCCATACAAATATTTTGTTCACAACGCGTGTTCATAGCATTTGCATCGCTCTCGGGTGGTGTTGGCATTTGTGTTTTGCACCATCATTTTTATTAAAAACACGTTTATTTGAAATAATATTGGTTGAAACTAGCAAACTTTCTGCGACATTTCGTACTTTTCACTATTGCGTTTGTATTGTAATCAATATTAATGACTTTTCGCATCATCAAAGGCTATGACAACGGTGACTTTTTAATTTACAAAAAGAAATGTACGCAAGACGGCGCCTTGAAGTTTCCTCTCGCGGTGCGAGTAAGCAGCGAAGTGCACAAGAGATGGCAGTGCCGGCGTTTGCGTCGCTCAAGCAGATACCTGTGGCGCGCGCAACGCTATCGATGATATTCGGCCGCTTCTCAGCCAGACGAGTCGGGCTGAGTCACTTGCGGATCATGAGATAGCGATAACGCGGCCTAGAGCGTGCGCTCATCATCACTGGTAGGTTGCGTGTGTTGTCTCAAGGTAGAAAGCAAGCGCGTGGGCGCCGATATACGATGACTCATTCAGTTTCCCGAGGACACGCATCCTATCTAATGAAGCAGACGACAGCCTGCGCGCATGCAGACGACGGAAGCGAGAAACGATTTTGATGGAATAATCGTACGCTTTGAGCTAGCGGCTTTATTTTTACTGGGGAGGAAAACTGTTTTCCTTTATCAAGAATGCTAGGTTCAATGCCTACATTACAGTTTCTTAGGCGAAACGTCAAATTTGCGTCACGTTACGAAAGCAAATCGGGGCTATCGGCGCCATTTTGTAAGCGTCGCGCGTACGTCACGCTTCGAAGAAAATGGCGGAATGTCCAGAATAGAGCCTTAGAAATCTAGTACACTCTAAGTGAAGCCGAACAGGACGGTCGTGGCCGAGTGGAGCTCAGCGCAGCAGGAGCAGTGAATAAGTTCAATTTTTGTTTATTCTTATTTGGTTGATAGAAGTGTTAGGGTACCCGAGCTATCTATATATTGTTTTTCATGCTTTTTTAGTTTCTTGGTTAGTTTGGTAGGACGTTAGTAGGTAGCGAATAGTTCAATTTGTTTAATTTTTTTTTTTTGGAAGCGGGTTGTGGCGCACGTGTTGCATGGTGAAAGCAGTGTAAAGCGGCAGTTTTAAACCGCGTTAGGGAAGCTAGCGGAGGTAGCCGGATAGCGAGTTTGCCGTACGGCTTACCGTGGGGCCTTGCTCAGGTATTTTATTGGGCTTTCTCGATAGGTGGACGGGTGGACAATGGCGCGGCAGGCTAGGAAGGACAGGGGTGATGACGAGCTGGTGCAGTGCGAGGAGTGCAAACGTTGGTGTTATTTGGACGAGACGCACTTCGCCAGTTTAGCCGACGCTGAGGAGGCTAGCTTCCCGTGCAGGTCGTGTGAAGGATTTAAGGGAGCTGTGCGGCGGATGGAAGGGGAATGAATGGGCAGCCAGTGTGGAAGAGCTCAAAGGGGAGCTGAAGGTGGAGCGAGAGCGGCGAATTGAGCTCGAAACTCGGATCGGCGAGTTGCTTCACAGGGAGGGGGCCGAGGCCGTCCTGGTAAAGCGAATAGCTGGCGAGCTACAAGAAGAACGGGAAAAGCGGGCCGTGCTGGAAGTGCGGGTGGAGGCGCTAATGGTACAGGCGGCGCGTAATCCCGGGTCAGCTCAGGCGGGCGGCGGGGACAGCGCGGAGACTCAGGCAGAGGCATGCCATGAGAGCAGGGAGGGACGCCTAGGGGCCGTTGAACAGCAGGCGAGAGCCGGCGGTAACACGGCGGTTCCACAACTCTACAGCGAGGTAGTGCGGCAGGCTTCGAGTGGGAAGGGACGAACGGCAGGGAGCACATCGTCACGTGTCAGTGGCGCACGGCGGGTGGAGAACCAGCTAGCGCGAACTGGAGGACGACAATCGCAGGCGGGAGGCAAACGTGTAGAGCGAAGGGTCCTAGTGGTGGGGGACTCCAACGTAGCTAGGGTTAAGGAGGGCGTCCTTACAACAGTGAAGGCAGACGAGCGGGTGAGGGTGGAGGCCCAGTCAGGGAAGTGCATGGTTGACGCAATGGCAAAAGCTCAGAAGGTGGTATCGGACAACCTCGAGCATGAACATCTGGTCGTTATCCATGCTGGTCTCAACGATGTGCTGAAGGGAAGGAGCCAGAACCTAAACGGACAGTTAGAGGTTGGGTTGCGTAAACTCAGAGAAACCTCTGCGAAAGTGCATGTGACCATATGCACAATCCCACATGTCCGGGGCCAGGCTAGCACGATGGAATGGAGGGTGCTTGAGGCTAACCGGGTCATTTGGGGTCTGAGCAGACCACTTGGGTACGGTGTAATGGAGGTAAACCGGGAAGTGTACGAGTCTGGCTCCCAGCCTTTTGCACAGGATGGCATTCACTACAGTGGTGCCACGGGCGGGAGCGTAGGTAGTAGGATAGGGCGCCAAGCTACGGCTTTTTTGGGGGGACCCAGAGCCCTAAGACCACCAGTGTAGACGAAGACGGACCCAGAGAGGCTCCAAGATTCAAGAAACGTAGAATCGGTAGAAGAAATAGACGTAAGCACCAGGGGCAAGGTCATTCTGACATAGGTTACATTAACATGCAAGGTGGCAGGAATAAGCTGAAGTGGGAGGAGATAGACGAGCAACTAAGGCAAGAAAAGCTGATGGTATACGGGTTTGTGGAGACACATCTTAGGGACATGGAGCAACCTCCCTGTAATCCTGACTATGCATGGGAATATTGCAATAGAACAGAGGGCAGCAGAAAAGGGGGTGGAATTGGTGCATTCATTCATAAAAGTATGAACTGGGAAAGGGTCAAACAGGAATGCAAGGAGCATTTATGGCTAAAAGGGAAAGTTGCAGGAGAGCAGACACTCCTTGGCTTTGTATACCTGTGGACAGGAGCAAATGCCAAAGAGGAAAACAAAAAAATGCTGGAATGCATATCAAGTGACATTAATGAGCTAGGAGAAGGGTGCGAGATTATTATACTAGGAGATATGAACGCACACATAGAAGACATGGACGGGTACACAGACTCAACAGGCAACATGATGCTGGATATGTGTGAAATGCATGACTTAGTTGTATGCAACAGTACTGAGAAGTGTGAAGGGCACATAACATGGGAGGTAGGGAGCCTGCAGTCGACGATAGATTATGCACTAATGTCACATAGGATGCACGATAGGCTAAATGTAATGAGCATAGATGAATATGGCTCCAGAAGTCTAGGTAGTGATCACAAACGTATTAAGGTGAGTTTTAGAAGGGAAATGAAAGTAGGTAGGAGGCAAGATGAACAACCAGGTGGGATATTTTACTCGGAAAAGCAGCTTGAAATAGCAACCCAGCAAATTGAGGAAGTAATTTCAGAGGATACAAAAACAGAATGGACATATGCAAATTTAACAGGACTATTTGAGCTAGAGCTTACTAAGGTACGAGTCAGGACAAAAGGGAACAGAAGACGTAAACCCAAGAGCTGGTGGGATGAGGAGGTTAAGAAGGCCATAGAGAAACGCCAGGAAGCATCCAGGGAACACAGATATTCAAAGCAGAGGGGTGAACCAGAAGCTGATGTAGGCAGAAAATGGAACAACTTCTTAAACTGTAGAAGGGAAGCATCCAATTTGATCAATGAGAAGATCAGAAGAAAGGGGAGCCAATGGTTGTCAGAAGTAAACAAAAAGGATAGAAAAGCAGCGAAGAAATTTTGGAAACATCTCAACTCCTTGAGTAATAAGACTAGCCTAGAGCAGAGGTTTATAGTTACAGCTCAAGGTGTTCGACTAGAGGGAGATGAGGCAATGGAACATATAAGAACAATGATGACAGAAAAATTTAAAGAACGAAACATAGCATGTGCTCAATCAGGTGAGGATGGACTAGTCAGTGCAGTGGCTCCACTGGCACAAAGCGAGTGGGAAAGGGCAGAGAAGAGGGTTCCTAGTAGCACGTCGACAGGTCCTGATGGCATCCCAATTATGTTGATAAAGACATTGGGCCCAAAATCTAAGAAAGCATTAAGAGAGGCAGTGAGCAAAATGATAATGGACGGTAAAGCCCCTGACGGGTGGAGACTGAGCAGGATGAGCATGATATATAAGGGAAAGGGGGACAAAGCCGACATAAACAGCTACCGTCCCATAACAGTGACGTCAGTGGTTTACAGGGTGGTGATGCAGATTATAAAGGACAGACTGCAGGCATGGGTGGAGAGCGAGGAGGTGCTGGGGGAACTACAAAATGGGTTCCGAAAACAAAGAAGGTTAGAAGATAATCTGTTCTCATTGACACAGTGTATTGAAATAGCAGAAAAGGAACACAGGCCCCTATGGCTTGCCTTTCTGGATATCAAGGGAGCCTATGACAGCGTAATCCAAATAGATTTGTGGGACATACTGGGCACTCTAGAGGTGGAAGATGGAGTAAGGAATCTTTTAAAAGATATCTATAAAAGTAACAGGGTGCTTATAAAATGGGAAAACAAGGTATCTGGGCCTATAGAGATACAGCAGGGGCTTAGGCAGGGGTGCCCTCTGTCACCTCTGTTGTTCATGCTGTATTTACAAGGATTAGAGAAAAAATTAGAGAGGAGCGGACTTGGCTTCAACCTTTCCTATTTCAAGCAGGGAGAATGGATTAAACAGTCATTACCAGGACTGATGTATGCAGATGACATTGTACTTATGGCTGACAGCAAGGAAGACTTGCAGAGATTAATGGACATCTGTGGTAAAGAGGGAGATAGCTTAGGTTTGAAGTTTAGTAAAGAAAAATCGGCAGTCATGACTTTTAATGATAATCAGGGCAGCGAGCATAGGATACAGGAGGTTACGCTGGAGGTGCTGGATAGGTACAAATATCTTGGAGTGTGGATAAACAATGGGGCTGAGTACCTAACGGAACATGAAAAATATGTGACGGCTAAAGGTAGCAGAAATGCAGCTGTGATGAAAAATAGGGCACTGTGGAATTACAATAGGTACGAAGTGGTGAGAGGGATTTGGAAAGGGGTGATGGTCCCTAGTTTGACTTTCGGCAATGCGGTCCTGTGCATGAGATCAGAGGTTCGAGCAAGGTTGGAAGTTAAGCAGCGAGGGGTAGGTAGACTGGCTCTGGGAGCACACGGAAATACACCAAATCAGGGGGTACAGGGTGACATGGGATGGACGTCATTCGAGGGCAGGGAAGCCAGCAGCAAGATAGAATTTGAGGAGCGATTGAGAGAAATGGCAGAAAAGCGGTGGGCAAGGAGAGTTTTCAGTTATTTGTACATGAGGAATGTTGATACAAAATGGAGGAAGCTGACCAGAAAACTGTCAATCAAATATTTGGACTGCAGTAGGGGTGCAAACCAGGAAACAGCGGTTAAGAAAAAGGTTAAGGAAACAGAGAGGGGTCTGTGGAAAGCAGGGATGCAGACGAAATCAGCACTGGGAACATACCGAACTTTCAAGCAAGAAATTGCCAAAGAAAATATCTACGATAATTCTAGGGGAAGCTCTTTGTTGTTTGAAGCCAGGACGGGAGTATTGCGGACTAAGATGTACCGAGTCAAGTACCAAGGTATAGACACGTTGTGCTGTGCGTGTGGAGAAGAAGAGGAAACGGCTGAACACCTCATACTTTTCTGTAAGGGGCTTAACCCTACAGTGCAAGGCAACGGGGCTGATTTTTTCAAAGCATTGGGGTTTAGGGACAGTGAAGGCAAAATAGACTTTAAGCGGGTAGAGATAACCAAACAGAGGTTATCTGATTGGTGGATAAAATTAAGGCAGGGGTGAAATTTCACCCACCACAAAGTACAAATTATGTTGATAGCCATGGCTAGGTGGCGTATGCCACCGCCCGATTTAAAGGGTTCAGCCTCATCCATCCATCCATCCATCCATGGGCTCCTGGTAGGGAGGTTGATGTTGAGCAGACGCCATGGTTAGGAAACATTTGCATTGCATTCTCCGAATAGCAGCGTATACTAGTAGATCTCTCCCTGTTCGCAAACAGCGTGGCGTCACTGTGAATGCCTTTCCCATCAGCCGCACCTCCGCAGTGGGCGTTGATTGGCAAAAAATGTTCCCGGCCGCATCTGTATGCATAGGAGCTCTGCTTGTATCTAAATTGCGGCCATCACAATTTCTGTGTATTGATATTTCCCGAAGCGACGGCTTCTACGAATTGGGGTAAAAATGTATAGCATTGTTGCCAAGTGCATGGTGCCTTTAAAGGGCCCGGGCCCCCACCAGGCCACATAGAAAATTTTGGTTATACGCTGGAAGTCGTTACGTGCCCTCTAAGGAGTATTCTACCCCAAGAATTTTTGAAATGAGTTCATTAATAGCAGAGATAAGTGGTGCGAACCCATGATTTCGGGAGGCGAGCGTCACCGCCAACATAGACGTACGCTTATCTCCACTTGCCCCTCTAGCATCCGCAAGCGAAATTCCTTCCCTGCGTTCTCCCATACCGGAGCCGGAGGATCGTGTGATGAATACGTCACGGGCCCCGCCTTCTTCTTATCTTTTAAATTTTTTACCTCGCATTTTTGCTGAGTGGGGCACATTTGGTGGCGGTCTCGCGCGCGAGCTCTGCACGAGAACACTTGATCAGTACCACAATCACGGGCAATGAGGCAGGCGTGAGAAGATGAAAGAGCATGATCGCGGCGCTGGAACACGGCGGTAGACAGACATTTGTTTCGTAATCTGCGCGCGCGACTGCACGACGTTGGAACAAGCAGACGAAACGGAAGTACATCTCTTTTGCTGCGGTGCGAAGTAAAACAAAAACACGCAGATATTAGGTTTGTGTGTTTTATTATTTCTCTAAAATTTAATTCGTCCATTGAAGCAACATATTAAACAAGTAACTGATGTTGCCTTGAAGAATTCTCGAACTCAGGTTACGGTGGCCAGATGGGTAGGTGTGCCGACCGGCGCCTCTGGAGCGTAGTTCACCGCTTCTCCGCGTCATGACGCAGAATTGGCGCTGCGGTCAGTAGAAGGGTTCCGCAGCGCGCGTCGTCTACTACAGGAGGCTGACGGCGAGCAAAAAAATAAAGCCCGTATTTGAATAGCTGTATGTCGTCTGTTCGTGCCAGTTTCAAAGGTGAAGAGCTCCGCGTCTCTCGTACTGTTTTCAAGTTCCTAAACGATGTGGAATGTTCCAGGTCGGAAAAATGACCGGTGAGATTAGCGGCGGCATTGCTCCACCAAAGAAGACCACCAAGGAGACACTGCTTCGCTCCGAACTGCAAGTCGGGCTCTAAATTTGTGAGAAAGACAGCGGAAATGTTCAACCCGGGCTGCTCAGTAGCTTGCTCGGTATCGGCGACGTTAATGAGCAAGCCGTACACCGAAAAGCGTCCGTTCATGAGCTCCGGCCGGCCTCGACATTGGAAATTTGCAAGTCGCACATGAAGTGCTCAGTGCCTGCGACATCGAGCACCGCTGCGCTGCTACAGGAAAAAGAAAAGTGACTCTAGGCTTATATTCTATATAGCAGGCTATACAGCAAGGAAGTTCCTGCAAAGGACCAAATGCTCAGGGACATTACTGAATTCAACAGAATGAGTAGGTCAGGGCTGTTGCTCCCTTCTGAAGCACTAAAAAAACTGGTAGCATCGCTCGAAGACGCCTTCACGCTGTGCTTCAGTTTAAAGGAGTTACCAAGGAACAGTGTCGCCAACTTTGCATCCTTTAATTATGCAGTTGAATCCACCGAATTTGATCGGCAGTGAGCGGCGCAAGAAAGAGCTCACAAACGATGTTGTGAAGTTCTATTCAATTACACGCCTTTACTGCCTTGTCAAGGGCAATAACATGGCGCGCGAAAGCAACAGGGAGAAGAGTAACCACCTGAAGCGGAGGCGTGTGCTGTGAATATATGGTATGATATCTGGTGGACCAACGTTGCGACCTTGCTGGCGCTAGGCTATTTATGTTGGTGCGTCAAGTTATGAGAGCGTTTCTTCTATTTTAAATATATTCATGAATGCAGCCCAAGACGTATTGCTTTATTTTATTGCAACCAAACAGTGAACCATACGCACTTACCAACACAGTTCGTCTAGTAGCAATTTAAATACCGTAACTGAGGCAGCAATAAACACAATAGAGCTACACAGCGCAGCCGACGTTGCGCGCAGCTCAGCCGTTATACTATCCGCAGCGCCACTTCTGCGTCATGATGCGGAGAAATGAACTATGTTCGGTCGGCACACCTACCCATCTAGCCACCGTACTCACGTGTCACTATGAGTAGAGTGACCTAGAATATGCTATGAGCATAGCCTCCTATATATTCTATGCCTGCCGGATTATCGGCGATCCCATGGATACGGCCATCGTCGGAAGTATGGCGGTGGCGCCGCTTACGTAGGATTGTCGCGTGCGAGCTTTTTACGTTTTTGGTGCTCATAGGTGACAAAAAAAAAAAAAAAAACGTACAAGCGAATAATAATTGTGTAAATACATATATATGTTTGTGTTATAATTATATAACAATATAAAGCGGTAGTCGGCAAAACTTTGATGGGGGCGCCACTTACGTATAGGTCTAAGGCGCGCTTTTTGAAAATTTTTGAAAGTAAACTTCGCATTTTCGATGATATCGCTGCAAGGAAAACGTTAGGGAAAGCAGCGAAACATTCACAGTGACGTTTCCCATTCTGCGGCTTCCAAAAAAGAAATCGTCTGCTACCACAGCAACTGCCATGTACGTAGGCGCACTTGCGCGATATAAGTCGACTCGCCGGCTGAGGGCGCGACGCCCGCGAAGAGAAGGGCCACTGTGTTTGGTTTAAAATTTAAGCTGTTTGCGCGGTGCGTAGAGACGTAATACGTAGCAGACACGATCGTTGGCCTGCATTGTATACCGATTATGCTTGTCAGCTCAAAATGGCCAAACCTGGTGAGGGGCCCTTTAAAGGGACCCTGAAACGATTTAGACGAGCATACTGAGTCATTAGCATAGGTCCTTCTGATCGTTAGGTGACGCATTTAAGTGCTCTGTGTTAAAGTGTTAACTTATTTGTGGTTTTAAAAATGTGCATCGCTAGTGATCACAGCGGCAATGCTCCCCTGAGTTTTCAGCTGCCTCCTCCCAATTGACGTAGTTAGCCCAATCGAAATCATTTGGGCAAGCAATCCAATTGGCTACTCAGGTTGCATGGGTTAGAGTGCATATGGCAGCATTACTAAATCCTGATGGGTAGCTTACCACTGTCATTGAAAAGAAAAGTGAACAATCATTGCATTCTACCGGTGCTAACATACGTGGCAGAAACTTGGAAGTTAACAAAGGGGCTCAAGAACAAGTTAAGAACTGCACAAAGAGCGATGTAACGAAAAATGTTCAGAGTAACGTCGAGAGATAGTAAGAGAGTGGTGTGGATCAGAGTGAACGGGCATAGCTGATATTCGAATTGACATTAAGAGACATTAAGTGGAGCTGGGCCAGCCATGTAATGCGTAGGGTCAATAATCGGTGGACCATTAGAATTGCAGAATTGGTGCCAAGGGAAGGGAAGCACAGGCGAAGATGTCAATCGCCTTGATTGTCAACGCCAATCAGGGCGATATGGTGCCGGACGTTGAATTTGATGTTAGTGGCGTCGATTCTTTTTTACGGCATTTAGATGAAACAAAGCAATTGGACCTGATGGAATATCCCTAGTGGTCCTTAAAGAGTGTCATAGCATCATTGCTCCGTATTTAACAATCATCTATAAGCTTTCCCTTGAAGCAGGCCTCATCCCCCAAGATTGTAAAATGGCAAGCGTGACACCAGCTTTTAAATCGGGCGATAGAAAACTCGGAGAAAACTATAGGCCGATTTCACTAACGTCGATATGTTGCAAAATATTCGAACACATTTTATATAGTAACATATCTGCATTCCTTGACTCAAACGCTTTCTTTACACCTTCCCAGCACGGATTCCGAAGAGGTTATTCCTGCAACGCACAACTAATAGAATTTCAGCACTTCTTATCCAAAGCCATTGATAACAATAATCAGCTAGACGCGATCTTTATTGATTTTCAAAGTGCCTTCAATACTGTGTCCCATAAGCTGTTAGATGTAAAGATTGCTGCATTAAATGTAAACAAAAACGTTCACAACTGGATACGAAACTACCTAAACGGAAGAACCCAGTCTGTCGTCCTAAACAACGCCGCATCTTTACCAATAACTGTTTCTTCGGGCATTCCTCAGGGAAGCGTACTGGGCCCCTTGTTATTTTTAAGCTACATAAATGACATTGTCGAACTAATTACATCACCCATAAAAGTATTTGCGGATGGCTGTGTGATTTACAGAGAAATTACTACTGGAAATGATATAGATACTTTGCAAACAGATTTAGATAAGGTAGCGAACTGGTGTAAAAAATTTAACATGAATTTAAATATTAAAAAGTGCAGTAGCGTAAGTTTTTCCAGAAAATTATCCAAATTTCAGCACCTATATAACATCAATGGCATGCTTATTGACATACTGTGGGAATACAAGTATCTTGGAGTCTATTTCTCCAAATCACTCACTTGGCATAAACAGATTGACACTGTCATAGCGAAAGCTAATAGGATGTTACATTTTATTTGCAGAAATTTTAAACAGGCAACACGCGAAGTTAAAGAAACTTTATACTTCTTACATGTCAGAACAATACTTGATCAGGCTTGTGTAATATGGGATCCCTATCAAGATTACCTCATTAATAGACTGGAAAAACTACAGGACCAAGCAGTAAGGTTTGTTTGTAATAATTACAGCCTGTACTCTAGCGTTTCAGAAATGAAGGCCACTTTAGGATATGATCTGCCACATATGCGTAGGCAGAAGCTAAGGCTCACATTATTGCACCGAATATATAAGAGTCAGACAGGTATCAATCACTATAACTATCTTCTGGAACCAGATTACATATTGACTCGCTGTGATAACAACAAAAAGATCTCAGCCTACAATGCAGAACAAACACTTTTTACTACTCTTTTTCCCCTAATCAATTAGACAATGGAACAGTTTATCAAATGATATAGTAAATGTGTCAAATAATGAACTATTCTATTCTATGCTGTGACGGCGCTCTTGGAAAACAACTGTATGTGTTATATATCCTTAAAACCTGTTTGTTTCAGCTTACTTGTATGTCTTTCTCTAAATGCTATTGTAGTGCTTCTGTTTGTGAGTAGTATATCTGTGCAAAAGCTTTTGTTTTACTGGTTATGTTTTGTTCCCCCCTGCGTAATGCCTTTATGGCAATGTAGGTACACTGTAAATAAATAAATAAAAACTAGGTTGGGTGATGAAATTAGGAAATGTACATGCGCAAGTTGGAACAGCTAATGCAAGACAGGGGCAATTGGAGATCACAGGGAGAGGCCTTCGTCCTGCAGTGGACTTAAATATAAGCTGATGATGATGATTCTGGATATGCATGTAATGACATGCCGTGTGTGACATTAATGGCATGTCATGCCATGTAAGGCGTATAATGATTCGAATAAATGCCATGGACTGTATGCCAAGCCATGACATGATTCTCATAAATGTCACGACACGCATGACAAGAATGAGACAAATTTGTAACATGCATGCATACACGGCATGAAATTACCCTTACCAGAACTTATGCGACCCAGTGGACCAAGTTGTCTTCTAAGTTGGACCAATGGATATATGCCCATGTTCGTGATGGTCGTTGCATCGTCGTGCCAGCTTCATAATCCGACTCTCGCCTGTGATTCTCGTGCTCCATCTGTGCTCGAGCCAGGTGGCATGTGTAAGAAGATCCAAGCATATTGGCAGCAGAACACCGGGTGGTGGTTGCATCTGTTCAAACAGCGATGGAAAAGCAAGTGTTCCACCAGCATTGATTTCCGAGCGCGGGACAGCAACACGCCGCCTTCTCGTTCTCTCCAATGCTCCTACCAGACTTTCATGGCCCTTATCGTCGTTACCAGGCCGCTTAATGAAACATTGAGGTGGGCTTTTTCCTGGTGTCAATAGTGTCCGAGTACGCCAATGCTGCATCGAATTCCACTGTGGCACCGTCATTACAGCTTGGTCAACTATGCCAGCTGCATCGCACCACTCATCCGAGTGCCTATAAAAGCACGTGGGCTTCAGTTTCACCGTGAAGTCACCCGTTTGTCTCCTTTAAGTGATACCACGTGCTGCCATCATTCAGCATTTTGTTTATGCGTTTCTTATCCATCTTCCACTTCCATGAAGCTCGTTCACATCAGTTTGATCGTTCGGAGAAATAATTCGACTGTCTTCATCTTGCTGCTGTCGTCTCACATACGCATTCGCCTTAATTCTACTTCACTGTATTGCGTCGCACAAAAAAATATACTGGATTTAAAGAAACACATTGATCAACCTGGCAACGCTTTGCAGAACCCCAAACAATGCACTATAGCCAGCTGCCTGCAAAATGCTTCACATAACATCGATTCCCACAGTGCGTGGGATGTGCACAATTTTTTTTGCAGTTTTGATATTCAAAAACATACATTTTTTTCAAGCTTTCCGTGACCACGTATTTCTATTGTTATGTTTTGCCTATGTGTTACCTATGTCTCAAACTAGGTTTTTTTTTGCACAGGAACTGAAGCTTTGTTTACAGTTTGCCTTTAATGCAAACATTTATAGTCGCATCAGACAAGTAGAAAGGGCAACAGTGAATATTCTTTTGGCCTGTAGAGAAACTGGGTTTTTATGAAACAGTGACATGTGCGAAAGTGGCGATAAAAGTAAATTCCTGCCACCTTTCTCATTGGCTACCACGTCGTGCAGTTGGATAACCGTGCAGTGGAGCTGGTGGAGCCCCAGGGCGAGAGTGACGCCGTCTGTCGGACCAAATGTGAGGCTGCTGCGCGCCTCGTGGGTGGTCCAGTGCTCGTGGAGGACACATCACTCTGCTTCAACGCCCTGGGTGGCCTACCCGGACCGTATGTCAAGTGGTTCCTCGACAAGATCGGCTCCGAGGGACTCCATCGCATGCTCGCGGTTAGTGGCAACATCAGCTTATGTGCTGTGTGTGTGTGTTACGTTCACATATAATAGATGTTGCTGAACATGACAAGAAGCTGATCGCCACGGTGGCCATGAAGTGGTAGTCCCCAACTTTTAAAAAAAGGTATTGTAGCTAAGCGGACTACATAAATTGTCTTAAAAGGGAACCAATTGTAATCCGCCTCACAGTAGCACAAAGCCACAAACAAAACACAGAATGAAAGCTTTGCAGTTAAGCCTTTATTGACCAGTGTCGGCAACATACAAGGCAAATATTATTTTCTTGCTGAGTTTCAGTATTGAGTACGGAGTTTCTGATTCACGTAGATTCAAGAACAAGGTTCTTGAATCTACGTAACCCACGACCGAAAAAAGTGGCTTGAGAAGTATACAAGGACCCCTTTGAGAAATCATGGTCCAGGGATCGAGTCACGAGCCAGCACCTTTTCAAGGTGGCCAATCTACTATTTTAGCTAACTAGGAGGCTCGCCGATTGCAGAATGTGTAGAAGACGCAAAGGACATGCCCAAAGTGACTGGATGATTGCACCCTCCAAATCTATATATTGCGCGGTGAAAATGAGTTTGAGGTTCTTTGCATCACTGCAACAACGCGGTGCAGTTGCTCCTTGCTGGCAAGCTTAGGGTTGCTCGACCATGCTCCAAACAATGCCCCTTCAGACTGTGGCCTAATTAATTTACATTGTTGAGTTAATTCAGCCATGCTCTGTAATCTGCTATCCTCCTGGGCTGCGATCGCAGAAACAGCTCGCTTTCTGAACGTTCGGTTTGGCTGCTACGTCGCATAGTGGGCTGTCCGCAATATTTGTGAGAACGGGAGGGAGAGCACAGCCAATGGACCAGCGAATGCAGCCCCGGAAGTTTGCGTCACCAATTCAGGCTTCAATTGGGGATGACACATTAACAGGAGAATGCTTCTGGAGCTTAAAAAAATGAAAATCTTTCTTTCTTTTACTGTCGCAACACATAACTAAAGTTTCCTTCTCCTTAGTTATAGCTCCGAGTGCTCCAAGCTGGCGTTACCAGCTTACTTGGTTCGGAAACTTCTCTTCAGCTGCCGCCGTCGTCGTTTCTCCTCTTCCATCAGAGATGGGACGCCATAGATGTTTTCATTTGGAGATATCACTTTATGTACACAATGTATACATCGACAGCTATTTACAGTGAGTCTAACATAACACTCGACATAGCCGATAGTGCATAACACTGCTCGTACGTCCAGGCCCTTCATTTACACTGGAAGCAGCACCTTAACTCGGCAGAGTTAGGTGAAACCCTTCGGTTGCTCCTCCCAAATCCCCTCACGGCAAATCACGACCCCACAGTGACCTGATTGGGTCAACTAGGCTCTCACTCACTTGTCACTACTTCTCTCACTCTCTCCCCGCATTTCTCGAAACATTCCGAGAGATAGAGAGAGAGAAAGAAAACAACAAAAAAAAATAAACAAATAACGCACAAACAATTCCACTCTGCGACATATTAAAATATCTTGGCGTTTCCACCTGAACACTGTTGGTGAAAGAAGCACCCGAGTCACCCCGTTCTCGTTCCTTAATTGGAAGTTACACACTGCATGCTTGTCATGAGTAAGAGGCCGGAGGCGAAATAAAAGACAAGGACGATGTGATCGGAGCATTCCGAACGGCGCAAGCGCGCGAGGCGCATGATCCGAGCTGTGATCGAGGGAGAAGCAAGGCTGAGCGAGCAGTATCGACGTGGCTCCGGGCCAGGAAGGTCGCATCGCCAGCTACGCTCTGGCGACGGGAGACTTGGGGGTCTGGCCGAGTCCGTGACGTTGGCCGTCCAAGGTGTGGCCGTCGACCTCGGCAAGTTCGAGTGAGGCTCCTGGACCGGCTGCAGCCTCTCACGGCAGGACCGGGCACCCCAGAGAGGACCTCTCTTCCACGGCAGACCGGCACGTTTGATGATCCCCGGAACGCCACGTTGGCACTCGGGAAAGGAGCTAGACGGAAGCGGCGGCCGAGCACGACGCTAGGCCTAACCCGTCGCGCCTCCCTGCCACATCAGCAACAGTGACCGGGTTACCCAGGCTCCCGAGACGAGCGAGTTGAAGGACCGACTTATATGCAGCAACGTTTATGCGAAGATCGGCGAAACGGCCACATGAAAAAAAATTCTACGATATTCCGCCCGGAAAGATACGAGCAACCACAGCGACGGACTGAGTGAGAGATCCATGCTTGTATGGAGATATCAGTAGGCCAGAGTTGCCAGACTTTGATGTAGAAAACGCCCAGAACTATCGTGGATAGGAATTTAGGGCATGTTTATTGCTTTATTAAGTTGTGTATTTGTTGGTAGTTTTTCATTCAGTGTGTGTTAGTTTGAGTGAGCTTTATGTCGAGTTTCGAGTTTGCGTGTAATTAAAACCTGCTTGCTGTGTCGCCATGCGCCTGCCTTCTCCATCTCTATTAACACCCACACGCCCCCGAGATCGGTGACAAAAAACAGCACAATGCTGTAAAGGGCGCCGCACCGAAGCACGCCCATCGATGCACAATTCCATCCTGTGCATGGTCCGTCACCGGCGGGCCCATAAAACTGTCTTCTCAAAGACGGACTGTGCCTCCGGTGGCAGCCTGTCGCTCAAGAGCCCGTACGTCGAGTTACATGACCCTCCGGCTCGGAAATGGCTTCTTTGCAACTGAGGCATGCCCATTGGCACCCTAATGATGTTTTGCAGGTGGTCCGTCTTAGGCAGCGCGCTAGAAAGCAGCCGTTCGCACTTCCGTTTGGGCTACTGGGGCAAACAGTTCCCAACGCCACCCCCTCCCCCGCATCTTCAGACCACGCATGCACCAATTTACGATGCACTAGACTAGGGGACACCGATTCTCTGCGGCCGAAGAGCGCCTCCTGACCCACTAACAAAGCCCCCCGCTGGTTTTGCACTCTGAGAGGCTCGAAACGGCAACCTTCCACGTTTCTGGGGCGAAATTACTTTTGAGGGCCTCCTACGTCTGTCAACATCCTTTACAATATATACAATATTCAATTTAAATAATAATAAATAGGTAAGTCAAGTGAGTGCACCTGTTAGAATGAATACAACAGGGCTAGTTGGTGCATTTTCAAAGGCTATGACGAGAAAAGGATGTGAGAAAGTTTAGTAGCATATAAATTTATAAAATCAGTTGATCATGATTCTCAAATGCACATCTGCCTTTTTTTTAGATGGAACACTTGAAGGCACAATTCATGGCTAATCATATTGAAATGCACAATTTTGTGGGTTCACAAAATTTCTTTTAAGGGGCAGGGCAAATATTTGCAATAAGTTGGCTCAAGGACATTCCTACTGATTTGCAATCTTAAAAGTAGTATTTTTACTTGCAAAAACTTAAAAATAGTCGAAGTTGTTTTCAAGAGGAGGGAACATCAAAAGCAGTGCAGTCCAGCACCTACAATAGGCTTTAATGCATATTGAAGCATGGCAGCTGTATGTACATGCCATGGACAAAGTTTTCTAGTGAACATGGCAGATATAAGGAAATAATGCAGAGCTGACGTGGGCTCAAAAAAAAACATATCAAAAGTATCAGTGCACCTTCTATTACAATCGATGAACAAAAGGTAACCGCTGCTGAGAAGAATAATCAATGGCATGAGGATTTCTGCTAATGGCTCGTTGCCCACGTGATGATGGCACTATTGTAGGCTTCGTTTTATTCACTAAAAAAGTTAATTCGTGCTCCATGTCAAGTGTAATCAATGGGGGTGTGTGAATATTCTAAACTTCCGAACAACGGATTGAATAGTGTTGTATTTCATTTGGGCTTCAAATCGAATAGTCACTATTCGTAAATGCGAATATTTTTTCGATACTTTCCAATTACTTCAGGATGTCTACTGCGCACAAGTAAACTTAAAATGGGCAAAAACGTATGGTAAATTTTCACCGCAACGCGCATAGTACTATATAGACATATAACATGAGAACTTGCGTAGTGAAGCAGGCTACATCACTTGGGTAGCCATAATTTACAGTGTGTACCGCGATCATTCACACTCTGAAAAGCCCTGTGCATGTGAAGGAACTACGTGTTTGGCTGCAATGCTCCATTTGTGCTTTTAATAAACAATGCTTCATAGTGTATTATGTAATGACAGAATACTGGGATGTGAACATTGTTTTATAATAATTGTCATAACGGCTCTTCATCAATCGAGAACTATTCGAAAAGCATTTGATATTCCACTTGATTCACTTTTGGCACTATTTGACTTGGCCTCAAAAATCACTATTCGAACCCAATAATGAAGTTTCTTGTCAATACAGTAGTGGACAATCAAAAAGTTATATTAAAAGCAACATTGCAATGTAAACAAATAATAGTAAAACTTCACTATGTGAAAAAAGAATCAAAGGAATGCTTTCAAGAGTACGTCATGCTGCCTGCATTAACACTGTAATGCCCAACATATAATATATGCTACACTAAGTTCGATACCTCAAATTCTGATTGAAGCATGAGTAGCTTAACACATAGCCTACCTAAATTTTTGACACATAGAATGAGTTTTCAGTTGTGGGTAGTTCAAGAAACCAATTAGTGCTAATTATGCTTTATCTCAGGTGACACCTAACCATTTCTATCTTTTTTGTTTGTGCAATTGTACTCTCCACAGCCCGAAACAGAGGTGAGCAACATCCTGACGGCTAGTTCTGTAGTGCTAAAAATACCGAAAAAAAATGACGATCATGAAAACTGTTTTTCACATTCTCAGTGCCATTGTTACACTGAAAAAGCAGTCTTCTAATTGTTTTACAGATGTTTTTGCTGTTTTTCATTAAGGTGAACAACTTCTTCTAATTTTTCTTGACGTGGAACTACATTTAGGCATTACAGGGTTAACATTGCAGGAAACACATTTATCAAAAATGTTTCCAAACAGGAAGCTTAATTCAGCAAAACACGTGCCAAACCCGGCAGAAAAACAAAAACCCAGCTTCTATTTTCACAACACTGTGCAGGGCTTTGAGGACAAGCATGCAGAGGCAGTGTGCACTCTGGGCTTCAGCCCGGGTCCCGAGAAGCCGGTGCGCTTGTTCCACGGCCGCACGCAGGGCACCATAGTGGCACCTCGGGGCAGCAACAACTTTGGCTGGGACACGTGCTTCCAGCCCGAGGGGCACAGCCGCACCTACGCCGAGATGAGCACGGCCGAGAAGAACGCCATCTCGCACCGGCACAGGGCGGTGGAAGCGCTGCGCCAGTTTCTGCTCTCACCAGACGCCGCTCGCGAGTGCGGCAGTGGCCTCTGATGTTTTCCAGTTGGCGCAGTAGGATGCATGTACATAAATGGCATAAGCGAGTCATTTGCCGTATCTTTTGAATGTGATACAAAGATATTATCCCCTGTTTCGTTATGTCTTGTTAAGTGGACAATAGAAGACTGGATTTTTGTTCAGCGTGGTTTAACTAGGTTTTTTAGGTGCTAGCGTACGAGAATGGGTGTGGCTACATGGCGGTATAGAGAGCAGAGTGTTTCAAGACAGGAGAGCCTACAAGCCTGAGAGTCAGACACAACTTGCTATGTACTTCGTCTGCTCAAATTTGCAGAGGAGCAGGAGGGTTGTGGAGATGGAAGTAACGGAGTATTTAGAAGGAGCGCTCAGCCAGTGTGCAACATCGCACGCGATGGTGGCACCATTTCTCTATCCTCCTTGTAGCAGCGTGTTCTCTCAGTCGACTGATGTGTGCGAGTAGGTTTTTTTCTTTAATTACCTCTGCCACAATTGTGCCTGTTATAATGTGATTAGACAAATTGGTGGCAATAATTTTGAAAGTGCGACTAGTTTATTACGATATACGCATGATGTATTAGAAATACACTATACGGAAGGAAGTCCATTAGCCAGGGCTTGAAATGCAGTGTTTTGGGCGTAATAAAATCGCAGATTATGAGCAAAACAGCAGGGGACCCAGGTGGGGTTTATGATCTGTCACAATCTCAAACCTTTGCCCATATGTGTAGTCATGAAACTTCCTAATGTTTAACACTACATACAGCCAGGGCTTCCTTGTCAATCTGTGCTCAATCTGTGGTTATCAGTGTTCTTGAATAGAAAGCAACAGGGGCTTTTTGATTGTATTCCAGTCGGTGGCTGAGTACAGCCCCAATGCCGCAAGGAAAAATGTCACACGTTATCACAAGAGGTTTGCTCATGTTGAAATGGTGCAGCACGTTTTCTGACGATAACAACTGCTTTGATTTCCTGAAAGCGTGGTCAGGCCCCGGAAAGTAAAGCTAGCTTCGGTTTCAAAGAACATGCACGCTCCTAGCGGTTGCCGGACATCCTAAGTTATTTTTTTTATTTCTCTTTTTGTGAATTTTAAATTGGGCAAAGCGTGGGAAGTGGTCGCCATCGTGCAACCGTCGAGCTTGCCTCCGCTCACCCTTGCCACTCGCTCAGCGATATCACAAGTCAGATCGCGCTTGGTCGTATGCTTCAGTTGACGTCCCAAGTGTAACGATGGGAAAGACAAGACGGAGCATTAGACGAAGATGGCTAAATGGGGGCATCACATGTATTGTGCGGCCCTGTGTTGTTTGAACACCGAGAATTCCAGTTCTGCGAAGTTTTTCAGGTTTCCTAATGACCATGGGTAAGCACAAATATTTCACTCTATTTCCTGAGCAGGTATTCATTTTGCATGAGTAAACCAGTTCTGTGCAAGCCTGAGTGTACTGACATAAGAGCAGTGTTGCTCGGCTCATTTGTCATGACGACAGCCCATCTGTTGCCGGTGAAATACTTCTAATGAAGAGCATGAGTGCGTGTTTTTGGGCTATACTCTTTCGTTCATTCTTTGTCGACATGCAAAGCCAAGGTTAAAAAAAAGAAAAGAAAGACGCAGCCATGGTGGTTAATAATTTTTGCATTGGTATGGACCTTCTGGAAAATATTTTCACTCATTATGTACAAACTTCCGTTGTGAATGAAAATTGCTTCTGTAGATTGTCACTTTCGCACTGCGTGGAGGTCAGTCTGTTTCCAGTACTGAATGTGTGAATAAAAACAAAATGGTCAAATTTTACTTGTGTTGAGTTTTGGCTGGCCGAGAAATCGGCTAGTTTTAGTTGATGCACTTCATAACACATGAACAAAATTAACAATTGATGGTGCCAGGAAGTTACTTTCTTAATGCTACCCCCCACTATATCTGTGGACTAGTTGAAGTGTAGCCATAAACGTAACCGCAAGTTAGGACTTTCAAACCGACTACTTTCACGAAATGACGAAATGTAATAAATTAACTGCGACTATTGGTAATTAACAACGGTTCGCTATATAAATATTCTTCGTTATAATTGCTTGGCACTGGTGTGTACGAGCAATGTCCTAGTGGTTCAGAAAATGAATAGGAGCTTGGAAGGTAAACCTGGTAAGAAGAAAGCGCTTCCTAATACACGACACACTTCAGCGGGTTCTGCTCCGTGATTTGCCCAATGTCGCCGCACGGCCAGCAGACCTGCAAGAGAGCACGAACACACTCCGCTTGCTAGCGAAGTGAGAAAGGAGGGCTTCAGCGGCAGCCCTTCTCCTCCCGGCTGCGCCCTCTACCGTCTGACCTCATCAGTGACATCAAGGAGGCATTGTTTTGCGGGAGAGAAAATCCCATCCCAGGATGATGTCGTGTGAGCATGCAGGAAGGATGATAAATTCGACGGCATACATGGCGTCCCGAATGACGACGCGAGCTGTGCATACTGCTGTGGGGTGAATACTTTGGGCGCTAGCCATACGAAGGGATAGCCCCGAAAGTTGCGTCGTCACTTTTCGTAGAAAATGGCTAAGTTTGGCATCCATAACGGAAACGGCGGCTCCAGTGTCTACAAGGGCAGATGTGCGAACGCCGTCTACAAACATGTCTATTATGTTCGATGGTCTCTGCTGAGGGCTTTCACAGTTCAATAGCGTCGCAGCCCTTGCCTCATGGACTGCGACGACTAGTTTTCCCGATCTCGTGCGACCTGACGTGGCCGCATCGGCGACATTGTGAATTATTTCCAGTGGGATATCGGCAGCCGCCAGTGGTGAAAACAGCGCTGCCGCCACTTATTTGCATGGGACCGAGCGTCCCATGGGAGGTATAGGGAGTTTCCGGCCCCTGGCTTGATTATGATCAGCCGTCCACTCCCGCGGGGCATCCTTGTCACGAAGAAGATGAAGCGGTTCGGCCACTGTTGCCTTGTTCTTCAGGAAGATGTAGAAGTTCAGAAGGCCCAGGCAGGCTTGCAAGTCTTGCTTGTTGGCTGGGACTGGTGCATTCTAGAATGCCCTTTCCATTAACATACGCACACCATCTTTGTCGATCATGAATCCCAAAAATTCTACCTGAGATAAACCAAAATAGCATTTCTCACTTTTTACACGGTAGCCAGCATTATTAGTGTGACTCAGCAGATCATGAAGGCTCTCTTTCTGTTCTGGCTGCTATAAGAACATCATCAACATATGGAACCACTCCTGGAATTACCTTGAGGAGGTTGTCCATAAAGTTCTGTAATATTCCAGGTGCGACACCCGCAGCAAGCTGAACCTCTTAAACTGGAAAGTTCCCTGGTGAGTTGCAATGGTTTGTGCATCAGCTGCAGCCAAGTCAACTGCTAGCTGCTGGTAAACCTGTGGAAGATCCAGCATTGCAAATATGCGTCCCCAGAAAGTGAGGTTAGATGCGATAGTGCTTTGTTATTTGTACATTTGTAATCACCACATAACCATGTCTCCATTTGCCTTAATGGGTGTCACCATGGGTGTTTCCCACTTCGGTTAAGTTGCTGGCTAAAAATACCTGGCTCAATGTTTGCTCAAGATGCCTTGTTCAAGCTCTGCATCGATCTTTGGCTTGAGTGCGAAGGGGACTCATTGGGGTCTCATCCAAATAGAAGTGATGGCAGGGTCCAAGGGAAGTGTGGCAGGTGGACCGTTCAACTTTCCCAATTCGTTGCTTAATACACAGTGAAACTTCTCCAAGACACATTCCACTGTCAAACCCTGCACGCTGTGCATGCCTGCAAGTTCACTTCCCAAGGGCTTGAACCAATCCATTTACAGCAGGCTTGTTCGGTGACCTTGCGCCACCAAGAGCTTGAGCATGAGATCTTAAGTCGCCATATTCAACATGAATGTAGCGTGCACCTAGCATTTTCATGACATTGCCTTAGATTAGAAGTCTGTGATGTTGGGATCAAATAGAACCAAAGGTTCACAGTTCCTTTCAAGAAGCTCATTATAAGTATGCTCCAAAATTATTGAAAACTCTGACCCGGAGTCGACTTCCATTATGCATAGGTTTCCCTTGATCATCATGGTCGAGCACCTCTTCTGTGTCTGTATGAAGCCAGGGTTTTGTCCGGACTACACTGTGAGCCACGTAGTAGCTTCCTTTCATGTCTAGCAAATTTATCAAAAAGCCCCTGCATTACACTGTGGCGACACCTCAGAAACAACGTTGGTGATGAAGTTTTCTTGCACCGTCGGCCCTCTCTTGCTGGTGGTGGCAGAGCGTGCCTGATTTCACGTGCTCATTTAAGGCACGGTAAGTCTGGTTCGATACGAGACACAGACGCCAAGTATTGGCCGAGTATTCAGCACAGTGTGTCACTGGGACAATGTTTTCACACCAGGCAGACAACGATGCAGCCGACGAGTGCGAGTTGTCGTTGTGCAATGTGCTTTCGTGTCGACAGCACCAACAAAATCAACATGCTGTCGATTGTTTGACCGATTCCCCACGTGATCAGCTGCCGAAGCAACAATGCGATAGCCACAGCACCTTCACTTGTATATGTAATTAATCGCGCTCAGAATGAGTGGAAACATGCTTTCGGAGTTGAAATGTGCAAACTTCAGCCTTATAGAGCTGTGCACACGAAGTTTATACTGGGTGTTGAACTTTTGTAGTGAAGGTTAGGTGTAGTGGAGCCGTCGAGTTTGTGCACTGGGTACTGGTAGACCTGGGTCTGAAAAGTAAGCAGTTAGAATTAGGGAAACTGCTTTTATACAGTTATGACCTTAGTGATTTGAAATCAATTACTCTTCACTTTGCACGTTGCGCACACCATGAGCGCTGGTAACGGTGACATAGTGCTGTGCCAGCATCTGTATGTCACCGTTCCCGAAGGCTGCCAGTCCCATTCCCTGCGTAGATGGGTGGGTCAGTGTGTATTGTTATGCTGACACAATTCTTAATTCCAGAGATGCACTGTTTACCTCTATGTGAAACATGAAACAAGAGACGACGCATTTGGTACAGCAACATAAAAAAACTGCCTCACTGAGTTACCAACGATGGCATCCATATTTTTGAGAGAGAGGCAGAATTTTCGTGTTCCACTGTGAACTGTTTCTACTGTAAAATATAATTCTGGTTCTCGCCCTTTCTTAGATGTCCTCATGAAAAGAGCGACCAAACCTGTCCTTTTCCGTGTTCAGAAAACTGACACATGCAGGACAATATCTTCACTTTAATTCTAATCACCCCACCTGCCACAAGTTTTGTTTAGTCTGAAAACTCGTCAAGAGAGCCGAAAGGAATTTGCTCATCTCTGCACCTCCAGAAGGAAGAAAAGAACACAGACATTCATGACCTGTGGATGAACAAAGGTCATGTTTATACAAAGCCATTTATTTATTCACCGTGCCCTTCGCCGACGGAACGTGAATGAAAGGAGTACGGCGGCTGCCACATCACCCATGCAACGACAACATGTCTCGATACCATACATTTATGGTATCAATGAGATATTAGCCCGTGGGCTGCGAGGGGCAGGGGCTGACATCGCTCACAAACCTCTCTCTACAGTTGGTAGCCTCATCGAAAAGACCGCATTCTTGCCGAAAAGGCGCTGGGCATTGTGTACAAGATTACCGGCACCGAATGCCCCGCGTCATATATTGGTGAGACCCAAGACTTCCTGGAAAAAATTTGGCAACACTAGAATGACCTTTACCATTTAAACGGAGAACACAGTGCTGTGGCAGAACACTGAGCTTTTTGATCACCAGATAAGCCTGACAGCTCTGTCGTCTTGGAGAGAGAAAACTACCACCAGCAGATGCTCCTTGTGGGATCCTGGCACATCCAGAAGACATCGGTTAACATCAATCATTCATCAGGAACACTTTCTGCCGTTTACTCTCAAGGTCTACAAAAAGTGTCTGCACTCCTGTCAAAGCGCTAAAAACGCATACAAACACTGCTGTGTCTCACGCCACCTCCCCCCTGAAGGAGCCCGTCGGGCTCCGAAATGTCTGGTTTTTAAAGTAGATTTTGGTTGGAGTTTTTCTTCTGTTTAACTCAGTTGTGTCTAACCAGGCAGATATTCGCCTAATGTTTACCTTTGATTCAGTGTTTTCGTGCAAAACACGAATGGTGTGTTTCAGTCAATAGTACCCATCTAAGTCTCCGGTGGTGCAGGAGTGGTGTATTAGTGGTTCAGATCGTTGTTTAGGGATGCAGCGCATGTGTTTGCATATTTTTCAAATAAATGTTCTGGTTTTAGCACCGTGCTAGTCGTATGTGTTTTTCCATGCTGTGTCTTCAGTTTGTGCTTCCCCCCCCCCTCCCACTAATGAGGTTGCTGACCCTGCTCCTAGTCGGGTCGAAACTTCTCTTTCAAACGCAGTGGGGACATGGAACTGAGTGCAAAGAATTCATGACTGAGAAAGAGAGAGGGGTGACGAAGATCGAGCCTCTATTTTCTGCAGCTCTTCAGGAAGCACGGCTCGGCATCTGTTCATGCCTTAAGCACTTTGCGAGGAATGGGAGGTTAGTGCGAAGAGTTGAATGACTGTCATGCATTTTCACTCCCCAGGTGTAGGCTGAAATTGGTATAAGCAAAATTGTGCGAGCTTCCAACTTCACTTATTTGCGTGCATATCGATACTAGGTGACATGGTTTGCACTACACATCAGTATCAGGATGGCAACGTCAACTTTTAGCGCCTGCAATGCCTTTGAAGTGCAGAGTTGCTATTATCTAGCAGATCAGTTTACCACGTGGGGGAATCATGGTAATCACGGTTCTGGCTTCTAGAGTCCTGAAGCAATTGCGAGAAGCTCTAGGGCCGTGTTTCTGAAACTTCGGACCGTAACCTCCAAGTGGGCCACGAGCCTTTCTCTGGGGGTCATGGAGGTCTAAGGTGTGTACACCCGGCGACAAAATATTATGTACCATGAAATCTGAGAAAAAGCTGAATATCTCTGCAGCTTCACAACGCAGCCTAGTATTTACATTTCGGGCCTCAACTAGAATATGTTAGCAACACTGTCGTATACAGTTTTACTGACTACTGCTAAAGGCTGCTCGGGAATTGAACGTTTTCTGAGATCCCGTGGTCCGTAAACTTTTGTCGCCGGGTGTACATTCTGCTTCCCAGAACAGAGATGAATTTTATATCAGTGACCATGCCCGTTAAATGCCGTTTTCTTTAAGAGAAATACAAGCATTTGTCACTCTATATATATATATATAACTCCTGAAGGGATGCTTATTGTGCAGAATGTAATATTTGTTTCGGCCAGTAAATGGACGGGGAAACGGTAAGAGAAACGGCGATCTACACCTTCGGTCGCCGCAACTTCACCGAACACGGCTTCCCAAACGCAGCTAAGTTTGCCTCGCCGAAACTGCGGAAATAGGGTTCAGCAGATATGGTTTCATCAAGAAAGCAAATACAGTAGGGTTGTGTTAATATTCGACATCAGCGATTCGAATAGTGAACGTTCGAATCATTCGATTCGCGAATGGAATATTCTTCTCGAATATTCGGTGCAGGGACCCGCGCGGTGCCGCGCCATGCAAGCGATCGCCTCACTTCGTTGTTTCTGGCGCAAAACGTGCGCGCCGCGTATGGGCCGCGCCGGTTGACGGGGTCGCAGGCTTATCTGCGAGCGCTTCTGCCCTGATGCATGCGCTCCCCGACGTCGGCTTAATGTGGAGAACGAACACAGCGTCCGAACGTCGGCCGAGGCCGCCTCTGTCGGTACAATGTCCGTCAGTCTACGGACCGATTGAAACGATAACGCTACTCGCACAGAGGGAACGACAGCAAAATGTCAGTTTCGTCCGAAAGGCGAAGCCTTGATTGCGATAGCAAATGATTAAACATGTATACTAAGTAAAATTACTCGATTTATCAGCTGCATAAACTGGTATAACATACGCTTACTAACTAAATTAACAACCACATTGTGACGAACACATCTTACTCGATGACCGCGGACACTCGCGCTGTCGGAATGCTCGCGCGAGTAGGAGCGGCAGCAGCGAGCGAATTACCCTTCCTGCTGCGACTCGCTTCAGCGCGCATTAAGCGCCGAGAACACAGCGCACACGAAGCCATGAGCCCTCCGCGCACCTAGACTTTGTACCCAGCTCAGATGGCTTTCAAGATGGGGGCCCCTGCGGCCACGCTCAGCCGCGTCACTCGCAGCCGAAGTAGAACGCTCCCCTGGTGCCTTGCGCACGATGGAAGACGGCGCGCTTGCTCCCTTGCGCGCGCAAAATCGAGCAGCGCCTCGTAGCTAGCAGACCTGTCGAGTCTGCTTGATGACGTCATGCTAGTTGGGCCGAAATTTCCAATGCCAAGCCCGGGGTGACAAATGTGGTCACGTCAAAATCATCGCGGCTTACATGGGTGCGTCCCCAGTAGATCCTATAGCAGTCGGCGAAGGTATCATGGCGTCCCAGATCGAAGTGCAGTGGCCTTGTGCCATCAAGGAGGCGTCGGAACGAGCCACCATCTCTCGCCGCTTACTCTCGCACGCTTTGGCTTGCCCATACAGCCATAGCCTCCTCGATAAGCTAAGATAAGCATACAAAAGCCGATAAACCTCGATAAGGCTATGATACAGCATACAGCGCGCGGTCGCAATGTTATCCCACTTGGACTCTAGACAGAACATAGGCGGAAAGTTTTCATTTTCCCGGAGGGGGGGGGGCTGGGGTCCGACCAGCTGTCCGAAACCTACCCATATGTATACCCTCTGCTAGCAATTTTATATTTCGAGCTTTATGGCAACAACAATTATATCGACACTTCAGGCAAATTGATGCGCTTGTCGTCGCCGTGAAATTCAGCATTAAATCCAAAAGCATATACATGACCGACCCATACCCTGTGGGTGCGGGAAAAAGCACGCAACAGTGAGCCGAAAAGTATGGCAGCTTGATGGCATTATTTCCCATGCGCTCAATATTCGGGTTAGTTGTAGGTCACTTAATAAAACGCGACTGTGCGCGGCTGACGCTTATGGGGCCCGCGTGACATATCTAACTATTGCAATGGTAATCATTGGTGGGTGCAATGATAAAAGGCGACCAGGGATGACTGCCAACTTTATGCGCGCTGTCTTTCTGCGCCTCTAGTGTTGCAGAGTTAAGAGACAGAGGTCATCGCAGATCACTCACAGAGGCCGTCAGTAGTGGACATAAAAATAGGCAGATAATGATGATGAATCTAATTATCACAGTTGCGGTGAATCGCGCGGCTGTACAAACCGTTCGCCTCCGCTGCCGGCGTTCTTCACAATGCTTGCTTGTGAAAGCAATTGCTCGAGGTCATCCAGTGAGGTATTTACAGGTTTACATGGTCCGTGCAATACACTATGCTTGCCATTTTAACCTTAGGTGAATGTTTACTACAATTTATATGGCCACTATAACTAACGTATAGACTGGTGTAATGGCTGCACTTTTCTGTAGCGATTTTGACGGGCCTTTCATGGGACCGGGCCATTTGACCTCATTTTTCCAACTACGAGTATGAAATCCGCCGTAAACCTCCGCGATCGCCTCCTCTCGACATCCAGTAGCAACGCGCGAAAGTACGTTGCGCGCGACAATTAGCTGTTGAGCCTGATCAGAATCAGCCCATGGAACGCGATTGCTTCTCGGTTGGATGTCTTTTTTTTTTTTTTTTGGCGCTGAGCTAGACGTGCGTTCCATGAGCTCCGCAACGAACACCGAAAGTCGCGATAAAGCTATTATTTGTGCAATTTTAGTATTACCATCGGATTCAGCCCAGTGAAAGGCGCCCGGGGACACTAATATTACGCCGGTGAGTGCGACTTGTGCGAATTTAGAGACACTCATCCGTGTGCGCGAACTAAGCCTAGCGCCAGTCTGGTAGGCCCAGAGACGAGCACGGCCAAGGAGCAGGTCCAGCCCGGCACGGGCGTCGCGGTTCCCGCGCGCGGAGTAAAGTACAACCAAGGCATGGATGACGAAGGCAACGATATGCAACAAGACAATAACGAGGAGAGCCAGGAATCAACGGCGGCAGGTGAGTGGATCACGGCCGCCTCGAAGGCGAAACGTCGACGAGGCCGACGAAAGCTAAACCCAACCTTCCGGCCAGCCGCCACCGTCTTCGCCCCTGGAGCGACAGCCGATACAATGAGAAAGCCAGCACCAAGGCCAGCGCCTCTTCCCCTGGACGACTACGAACTAGTGATGCGGCCGCGAAGTGGACTCGACGTGGCCAAGCTCGCGCCGTCCGAACTCTCGCTGGCTCTGCTACAGGCCACAAACACGACGTGGCGAGAAGCAAACCTTCGGCTAAGGATCGACCATAACCAAAACACGGCAACCGTGAGTACTCCCACCAAGGACATGGCCATGAAATTAATCGAAGTGAGCAAGATCAAGGTCGGAGAAACAGAACACTCAGTGGAAATGTATGGACTGGCGCCCGACGACGCAGTGAAGGGAGTGATTCATGGTGTGCCAACGCGACTGACTATCCAAGAGATCAAGGAAAACATAATGGAGGACGGATTCGAAATTTACACGGTAAGAAGAATGGGAAAGGATTTGACAACAGTCATTCTAACGTTCGCGGAAGCCGATGTGCCGCACTACCTCTGGCTGTACGGAGCGGAATATCGATGCACCTTGCATAAGAAGACCGTGCCCGTATGCTGGGTATGCTACGAAGTGGGACACCGCAGCACAGCCTGCCCACGGCCGGGAACGCGAGCCTGCCACGAGTGTGGCACATTTGGCCACACCTGCGTGGCCAAATGTACGCTTTGCGGAGGAGGTCACGTCACAGGTACCAAAGGATGCCCGGAACGCTTCATTACGCCTTACCTCATCCGGCAACGAGAGCGGCAGAAGCAGCATGAGCAACAGGCACTGTCAACGCACCTGTCCAGGCGAGACCAGACCCTGAGCAGTGGAGCAGGCCGGTTGGCAACGCCAGGAGGAGGGGTGAGAAGCACATCCAGATCCACTACAAGGGACCAAAGTAGTACAAGGAAGAAAAGATCGAAAGAAAAGAAAAGGAAGAAAAGGCAGGACCCCGACACCGGCGAGGAACAACGCGGACAAACAGGTGGGTTGGGCAGGGAGACCTTCCATCGCAGATAAGAGTCAATTCCCCAAGTTAGGTCAAGCAGATAGAAAAAGTCAGTGCGAGGAATGTGAACAACTGAAAAAGATGATAGAGAGACAGAGCGCGCAAATAGACCACCAAAACAAACAGATAGCGAAACTGACGGAACAATTACATAAGCAAGACGAGATGACTAAGTCACTGCTAGCCAAAATCGAAGCTGAAGAAACTAACAGGCAGGAGGAAACGAACGTGAAACGCAAACTAGCCAAGTGGGACACTCAGCCTGACATGCAGAGTCTACAAGAGGCGGAGGGAGAACCAAGGTGGGCCCGACCCCTACAAGAGGTCAGCAACGCGGTGGCGCAACTCACATGCCGAATGACGCAGCTAGCAGCGCAAGTGGAGCAAGTTTGCTCAGAGATCGCAAAGACCAGTGCGAAGGGTAGCAAACTAGAAGCCAACGTCAACGAACTCATGCTCGCAAAGAAAAACAGGAAGAACGCCCCGTACACCAAACCAGGTACTGAAGTGCACCGTTCAGGCAGCAGCCTGGACCTGACCAAAGATGGCGCAGCGAACTAATATTAGGGGGAAAGAAGACACGGTGATTCTCCAGTGGAATTGCCGTGGCTTCAGGAACAAGGCGGGTGAGCTGCAACAACACGTGGATTCACTCGAGAACAAACCAGACGTGATAGTATTACAAGAGATAAACCAACGACCCAGATTGCCTGGCTATGTAACGTATGTGGATCCGACGGAGAAGGGGACGGCAGCATTGGTACGCAATTGTATAGCGGCAACTCAGCACCTGACGGCACAGCGGGGATGCGAACACACCCTCGTGGAGCTCCACAGTCGAGGCATAGGAAACACGGAGAACGTGTTTGTACTGAACATGTATTGTAGGCCGACCAAGAAAGGAATTAGACATGGCGGGAACAATACAGGACGCAGTGAGCCAGGCAGGCTCCCGGCCGCTGCTCGTACTGGGGGATTTCAACGCCCCTCACACGACATGGGGATACCGGTTCTGTTCGAAAAGAGGGAGAGAACTAGCACATTTGATAGAACAGCACAACTTGACCCTACTCAACGAGCCCGACACACCCACCCACATGGGCACGAGCACGACCAGAGACACCACGCCGGACCTCTCGCTCCTGATGGGGACTCTGGATGCCTCATGGCAAAACGTGGGAACGAATCTGGGGTCGGACCACGACGTAATCAGAATCACAATCAGAGGTCCCACCCTCAAGGTGAAGACGGGCACGGCGAGGATTACCAATTGGGATAAGCTGAGAAAGGAGCAAGAAGAGGAATCGGAGGAGGAAGAATGGGCAGTAAGACAAACGTACGAGACCTGGGAGAAACAGCAGCTCGACATCGTAGAAAAACAGACGCAAAAGATCGTGACCACTCACCAACCCCCCGTATAGACGCCAGACTGGCACACTTGTGGGAAGCGAGACGCAGCCTAACCAAACGCTGGAAAAGGCAGAGACACAACAAGAAGTTACGCAAGAGGATACGGGAAATAAACGACAAGGCGGCAGAGTATGCGGCGGATTTATGTAAAGAAAGCTGGCTCGATCTGTGCGATGGCCTACAAGGAACCCTATCCACCCGCAAAACGTAGCAGCTCCTCAGGCACCTCATCGACCCGATGACAAGCAAGAGCGAGACAAACAGGAGTATGGCTCGGACCTTAAACAATTACGAGGGGGACGTGGAGAAATTAATAGAAGACTTGAAAAACAAATACATCAAGACGGAGAAAAGCAAGGATCGGCCAGGAGCGTACCGAGGCCTCCCCAACGAGAAATTGGACAAGCCCTTTACGGGCCCGGAACTAAGAACAGCCATAGCAGAGAGCAACCAGAAAAGCGCTGCGGGGCCGGACGCCATCACGTACCGACTACTGAACAACTTGAGCGACAGAGCGAGAGCAGAGCTCCTCAGGCACATGAATGAGACCTGGGAAAGCGGCAAACTGCCAAGAAGCTGGAAGGAGGCAGAGGTTAGGTTCATTCCAAAACCGGGAAAAGCCCCGCACATCGACAACTTGAGACCCATCTCCCTCACGTCCTGCGTGGGCAAGGTGACGGAAAGGATGGTGTTAAATAGACTACAGAGACACTTGGACAGAACCAACCAAATGCCGGACACCATGTTTGGTTTCCGAAAGCACTTGAGCACGCAGGACGTGCTCATACAGATCAAAGAGGAGGTCATGAAACAGGCCACGAAGCATTCGCCACGCGCCATATTGGCGCTTGACCTCAAGGGAGCGTTTGACAACGTCTCCAACGTTAGCATCCTGACCAACCTCCAGAGCACTGGCTGTGGAGAACGGGCGTATAACTACGTTCGAGGTTTCCTAACAGATCGGAAAGCAAGAATCAGAGTGGGAGAGGAAGTATCCCGCTTATCGAGTTGGGCAGTAGGGGGACCCCTCAAGGCTCGGTCCTTTCGCCCCTGTTCAACAGGGCACTCCTGCACCTGCCCAAGGCGCTCGAAGCGATTGAAGGCTTGGGGCACGCGCTCTACGCCGACGACGTCTCGCTCTGGACGACGAAGGCTAGATCCCACGGATGGATGCAAGACACGCTGCAGACGGCGGCGGAAGTGGTGGACAAATATGCCAAGGAATGCGGCCTAAGATGCTCGCCACAGAAGTCGGAATTGGTGGTAGTACGACAACGGGCGCCGAAAAGACTCAAGGAAGATATTAAAGTGGTGCTAGACGGAGAAGACATTTTGCCGGGCCCCAGTGTCAAGATCCTGGGACTGGTGATACAAGCAAACAACAAGGCGGAAGCGTCTGTGAGAAAGCTAAAGCACACGACGGAGCAAGTACTGCACATGCTCCGCAGAGTGGCGAGGAGACGCAGAGGAATGAAAGAGAACGACACCCTGAGGCTCGTACAGGCCTCGTGATTTCCTGAATTACGTACGTGGCACCGTATCTCCTGCTGAGCACGGTCGAAAGGAACCAGATTGACGTGATAATCCGAAAAGCAATCAAGCAAGCCATCGGAGTCCCGATAAGTGCCTCCACGGACAAACTCATGAGGTTGGGCCTGCATAACACGGTAGACGAACTGATCGAGGGCCACCTCTCCAGCCAGAAGCATCGCCTAAGTCAAACGAAGGCCGGCAGAAGAGTCCTGAAGAAGATCGGCTGGGAGGAGACGAGACAGACGGAGCGAGGACAACTACCAGACGTCTGGCTAGAAGCAATCAAGGTAAAACCACTCCCCAAGAACATGAGCCCAGCACACCACAGCGGCAGACGGGATGCCAGAGCAAAAGCTCACACATCTCACACATCTTCACAGACGCCTCCCAAGACAGAGGAAAAAGCTGGGCGACCGTAACGGTGACAACCACAGAAAAGCTGCTAACGTGCGCGACGGTAAAAACAAACGATGTCGACGAAGCAGAAGAGCTGGCAATTGCCCTGGCCCTCACTACACAAGGCAGGACCAGAGTGGTCACAGACTCGCAGCAAGCGTATAGGAGCTTCCAGTCGGGCTGGGTGTCCCGGTTGGTGCTTCGGGCGCTCAAAGGCAAGGAACCCCCGAAAGGGGAGGAGATAGAATTAATCTGGGTTCCGGCCCACTCCGCAGTGGAGGGAAATGAGTTTGCCCACCAGCAGGCCCCAGCGCTATCACACCGAGCCGCAGCCGCGGAGAGGGAAGAGGAGGACGCAAAGAGCCAACCACTGGTCACGTACAAAGACATAGTGGAATATTACAGAAACGGGAGACAGAGCTTCCCCGAGCCACACCTCACGTTAACGAGGAAGAAGCAGACTACATATAGGCAGATCCAGACAGAGTCGTTTCCCCACCCCTGATTACTAAATCGCATGTACCCGAGCCAGTACGGGCAAGAATGCCCCGTGTGTCACGAGCCAGGTACACTACAACACATGATTGCAGAATGTAAATTTAGCCAACAACACCCACCACTCCTCACCAATCCTAACCCCAACATGATCCCCCTACCCATCCAACCCCTTAGAGAGCGATGGAAGATCTTGCTGTCCAGCCCCGCTCTGGAAGACCAGCTTTGGCTCGTAACCAGGGGCCAGGCGGCTAGAGCAGCATATGGATTCCCGTGAAGTGGGAACCACTTCCATCCGGCGCATGCGCTGAAAAGCTCGTGAAATAAAGTTTTTCATTCATTCATTCTTTTTTTTAAATATTGGCTGTGAAGTTATGGGTGCGGCCCTTACACGGGTGCGATCCTTACACGGATTTACACGGTAAGAATCTTCCTTCGTGTGACGGTCTTCTACTTCGCTATTACTAATACTGCTTCGCCTTCCCGGCCAAACTGCACTCGTTTTTTTGTTTCTTTAGTATTTTGAGTCCGAGTATAAGCGCTGCGGCACATGGCTTCTAGACTTCTATTTATTCTGATTTTGAGTGAATCCGGCTTGGCATCATTTCGGTTACTGAGTGAATTCTATATACAAGGTGTTTCAGCGAACAGTTTCCAAAATTTTTAAGGATGGCCTGTGGCAGATAGTACAATTCTAGTTCATCAGCTCGTCTACTCGAAGAGGTGGGCATTACTTGCACAAAAAATTGAAATGCATAATCGACGAATAAACAAAATTAACCAATTAAGTTTTTAGCTACTTACCTTATGGCCCATGTTGCAATTTACAAATTCTAGCCGTGAAGTGCGCATCCACTTTGAACTAAATCTCAGGCTGACACCAGTGTCGAGATATTAATTCTCTAACTTTGCGGAGAAATACATTGACGTGCCAGTCACTTTCTCAACAAAACGTCGTTTTATGCATCAAAGCACAAAAGTATGAAAAGAACAAATTATGGGATTTTACGGGCCAAAACCACGATCTAGCTGATTATGAGGCACGCGTTAGTGGAGGACTCTGGAATAATTTAGACCACCTGGAGTTCTTTAACGTGCACCTAAATATAAGTATACGGGTGTTCTAGCAATGAATGTGCCGACAAAGCTACCCGTGAGGCAAATGACGAATGTGAAAGAATTTCAATACCATTGTCAAGAACGGATGCAGCGCGGCACCTCAGCAGTCTTGCCCATGCTATAACTCTAAGAAAATGGAACAGACCAGAGTTTACCAACCGGCGCCTATATGCCATGGACCCACAGATGCAATTACAACTATTACCCGGTTTTAAACGACATGAAGAAACCTTACTGTGCCGCCTGCGAATAGGAGTTTCTTTCACAAACTCCTATTCATTCCCAATTGGAATGGTGGACAGTGCCAACTGCAGCACATGGGGTGTTGAGGAAACCAACAGACATCTCTTATGTGACTGCCCCAAATACGAAGATGAGAGGATTGCCCTTCGGACGGCTTTGGGGAGACGACAGGCCTTTTACGGAGGAGAAGATCTCGGGCGCGTGGCCTCGTGCGTCTGCTATGTGCAGGGCTACAAAGGCGCTGCTGCGTTTTTTGAAGTGCACGAGCCTGCATGACCGCCTGTGACGAAACTCAGCGATGAACACTTGACTGTAAATGTGCAAGGTGCGAACTGTGAACTTCTCTCTTTCTTCTCCTCTTTCAATCCCTTCTCCCCCTTACCCAGTGCAGGGTAGCCTACCGGGCTCAGCCTGGTTTACCTCCCTGCCTTTCCCTTATGACTTTTCTCTCTCTCCCTCTCGCCCCATCGAAATGCAGCCGCCGTGGCCGTGATTTGATCCCGCGACCTCATGCTTAGCAGTCGAACACCATAGCCACTAAACAACCACGGCGGGTAAGCGCAAAAGTAACTGGAACGCCAATGCATTTCTCCGCAATGTTCGGGAATTAATATCTCCAAACTGGTGCCATCCTGAGAACTACTTCCTAGTGCATCCGCCTTGCGAATTCCACGGCTAGAATTTGTTAATTGCAACACGGGCCATAAGTAAATATGTTAAAAACCTAATTAGTGATTTTTTTAATTAGTCGATTATGCATTTCAATTTTTTGTGCAAGTAATGTCCACCTCTTCGAGTAGACCAGCTCATAGACTGGAATTGCGCTATCTGCCACAGGCAACCTTTAAAATTTTTTTGAAAGTGTTTGCTGAAACACTCCGTATTTATGGCCTCTGCATGCAAGAGGCCATGTTTCCACCCCTAATGCGTAAATGTTGCAAACAATTAGAAGAGCTTTTTTTTCTTTGCTTTCGTCGCCAGTCGTTAGCATTGCGTAGTAGAAAGAGAATCAATATTGTGACACTTTTACGTGCGTTAGAGGTTTACGCCTTAACAGAATGTGGGGCATCCAAGACGGGTGAAGAGAAAGACGACGTGCGGCTGGCTAGCTGGATCTCGACAGGCACTCAGCCCCCTTTACCAGGCTTTTAAGGCTGAGTAACTCAAAAACACATAAGAATTCTTCAAACGGAAATAAAAAGAGTAACGTAAGATCAAGGTGAACAAAGAAAATACCACCCGATACTTGACCCAAGCCCCCAAAGCAGGAGATGCTATTACAGGGATCAAACGCAGCTCTGACGACCGTTGCGACCGCTGGCTATTCTTCTTCCCTTTACCTGTCCTTGCAAACATACCTCAGTATGCTAGAGACGTGGCTTCACACTCTTCACCTGTCTCTAAACGTAAACAAAAGTGCAGTCCTTGTCTTTCCGCTTTCCGGGCCGATACATTTATCTTTAGTATGTGATCAGAGAATAATTCCACAAGTAGAGTCGCTTAAGTACCTGGGTATCACATATGATGAAAAACTTAGCTGGCGTTCTCACATAGAAAATATTGCAACGAAAGGGACACGAGCTGTAGGTTTATTACGTAGAATCAGTAACCGGCGATCTGGTATGCGAAGTGACACATTAATTATGATCTACCGTATGTATGTACGACCGATTATAGAATTTGGATGTGTTTTGTTTTCCGGAGGTGCAAAATATAAAATAAGACCACTTGTTCTTTTAGAGAGAGAAGCTCTTCGAATATGTTTAGGCCTGCCTAAATTCGTTGCTAATAACGTGTTATACCAGGAAGCGCGCTTACCTTCTCTTCACACGAGATTCTGCATGCTTACGGTTCAAACCTACTTAAGGGCTTATGAGTCGCCTCTTAGACGTACAGAATATATATTTATTAGTGAACCAAATTCATTTTTTGAGATCACGTGGCCTCGGTTACATACCCCACAGGTTGTATTTGTGCAGGAACAATTAGCACCTTTAAATGTTCACATTAGGGAAATCATTCCGTTAGATAGCTCCACATTGTCCTTTAAAATAGAATTTGCGGATATTTTCCCCAATAACGCAAAACTGCTGCCACCAACATATTTGAATGCCCTTTTGCAAGATTATTTGGCCCATTTCCCAATAAATGTAATAGCGACTGATGCTTCCTCGTGTGAAGAGAAGGCAGGCGTGGGAATATACTCACCATCCCTCGATTGGTCTTTTTCACTTCGCCTGCCAGATTACACACCAGTTTTTCAGGCCGAACTTTTGGCAATAATTCTTGCATTGAGAAAGTTACCGCTATATGTTACAAAAGTTATTATTGTCACAGATTCACTTTCTGTATGCAGCGCGCTTAACGCATCTACAAATTTGACAGCCTTAAACACGTTTTATACATTAGCTCCTCCCCACTTAAAGTTAGTTCATTTAGTATGGGTACCAGGCCACCGAGACATCCCACTTAATGAAATAGCTGATTCTTTAGCACGAGCTTCTTTAAAGGGTCCGGCGATATCTGTGCTGCCGGCAACTGCGTATATCACTGCAGCCAGATATAGGCAGTTTGCTTTGGCTGAAGACAAGAAAAGCCTCGCACTAGCAAAATCAACAGACTTTATACATCTAAATTATTCTTGGAATCGACAGTGGTGTCCCAACCGGCAATTCGAAGTAACGTTTACAAGACTGCGTTGCCGTATTCCACAACTAAATTTTTACTTGCACAGATGTGGTCTGGCGGCATCACCATTATGCTACCTCTGCAATGAACCAGAATCTATCGATCACTTTTTACTATCCTGTCGGCGGTTTTCTAATCATCGACAACGATGTTTAGAAATCCCACTTCGTAATCTAGGACTGCCGTTAAGCAGTTCAGTTTTACTCTCACTTGGAGCCACGGTGTTAGGATATGGCCACGGGAATGTTTGCCGAGCCATTTATAACTTTTTATGTGACACAAAAAGATTGCCTTATTAATATTTTCCCATTGTTACGTGATTGCTTTATTTATCCTTCAATAAATTATAGCTTTAGCAAATTCAAAAAGTAAAGTCATAAAACTACAATTAGATTATTATTATTATTATTATTGTTATTATTATTATTATTATTATTATTATTATTCAAAATCTACGTATTTCCTTTGTTGTATTTAATTTATTATTAAATTCATATTACTATTCCTATTCAGGCAAGGCTGACTAACTTAGTAAACACTACTTAATTCTTTTATTATTGCTTTATTTCTCATTTTCAATTAGTCATTTATTTTTATTCTTATGCTTATGTATTTATAAATTAATTTATTTCAAATTACTATCATAATACCACCCGGTTCGTGGCCTATCCCCCTCAGTGGGTTGTGCCAAGTGTTGAGGCATCATCATCATCATCATCATCATCACTCAGCTGATCAAGGCCGTCGCGACTAACACGTACTGCCTGGCTGGCTGTTCAATAAACGCCTTTCGCGGGCGTAACAAAGTGGTGGAGCGTGCTGGGTACGACACATCGTACCACGGAGTCGCAACACCTAGAACTTCGCCGGAGCCGCCGTCTTGCCGGTCTCTTGCCAGCGACTGTCCCCATGGCTCAGGACGGAAGTGGACAAACGCCAGCTCTAGTTGTCCCTGCTCCAAGGTCGACGCCGGTTGGACCTTTGCAGCACTACATGGACCCACGTGCACGCTCGTTCGCGGGAAAAGCGGGCGAAGATGTCGACGAGTGGCTGACGCACTACGCAAGGGTGAGCCGATACAACCGTTGGGACGTCGTACTGTTTCTGAGTGAGACAGCGCTGATGTGGTACGAAAACCACGAAGACTCGCTAACAACGTGGGAGCGCTTCGTTGAAGAAATTAAGAAGTGTTTTGGCGACTCCTACGCCAAACAGAAGCGCGCGGAGCGAACACTAGCTCAAAGAGCTCAAGCTCCCGGAGAAACATGCACGGCATACATAGAAGAGATCCTCAAGCTGTGCAAAATAGTGAATTCCCAGATGTCTGAGGAAGACCGAGTTGGACATCTCCTGTGAGGGCTGGGCGTGATGGCTGAGGCGTGAAGGCTGAGGCGATAATAACAGGGTAACGAAACTATTTATTAGAGCATAGTGGCACGCGCCAAAAACCGTGACCGTCCGTGGCGGCGGTCGTAGCGAACGGGGAGAGAGCCCTCCCTCGCTTGGGCTTGGCGTTGAGTCGGCATAACAGCGCTGTAGGAGGCGCTAGTGATGAGATAGGCGGCACATGCGGACGCTCACATCCCACCCCAGTCTGACTGACCACGTCTCGTGGTCAATGGCTTCTGCACACTGTCACACGCACGATACCACACCCACACACATGCGCGGAAACGCTGCAACTTCACTCGAGCACAAAGTCGTTGAGGTGGCTCGGTAGACATCGAGTGCGTTGGGGCCGTTGAGGCTGTTGCTGCTCTGTAGAGGCGACAACATTTGCTGCTGAGGCAGGCGTGGTCTCTGCATTGACGACGGGCTGTTGCTCGATCACTGGAGAAACTGGTGGTACATAAGGCTTAAGCTGGGACACGTGCACCGTTCGTGGTTGATTAACCAAACGAGATGTCAAGCATGACACACGTAAAGCTCTAAATGTTGATGGTGTAAGCTGCTCGATGAGGCGGTAAACACCATTAAAACGAGGTGCCATTTTGTCATTGGCAACCGGAGCCTGTCGTCTCACCCAGACCATATCACCGACAGTAAAGGTGAGAACGGTGGCTGCGGTCGTAGCGCTCTTTGCGTGCACCTTGGGCTGCTTCCGAATTGGCGGCTGCTTCGGAGCGCTGCATTGTTGTGTCGCGGATGCGCTCGGCAAGGGCGGATTGCTGGTTGATCAAGGCTGGTTGTCCATCATTTCCGAGGGAGCGGCCGTTGACGCAATAGGCGTCTGTTTTCTGCGTCGTTGTCGTCGTGGTCGTTTTCTTTGTGGCTCCTACCGGCGTCGCCGGAGTGTTGGGTGACAACACCCTGATGTCAACGTCACCACTTCGAAAAATGACCTTGGGTTCCGCGGTGTCCGTCGTCTCAGTCACATAAGTAGAACTGTAGCCCATGGCGAAGAGCGTGATCAGTGCGCTGACCAGTATCAAGAAGATGATGGTGGCCCACGCCACAGTTGCGAACGTGGTGAAGCTCCCTTTTTGAGCATAATCGTCTCTGTGCTGGACTTCGTCAACCCGTACGCTGTCTGGCCATATGCCAGGGTGCCGTATGACGTGGGGCCGTAGGCCAAGTTTCCGTAGGCTGTTTGGTGAGCCACCGGGTCGTAGTAAGCCATGCTCACTGATTGAACCTTGGCAGAGCAACTTCTTGACCTGAGTTTGCAGGAACTGCCTGTCTTCTGCAGCGTACTGGTAGGGGCTTCGACTGTATGGAAATGTGTCATGTAGTAGGTCAATGCGGTGCTGCATGCCAGTTAAATGGCCAAGATCATCATCGTGGCGAGCAAAAACAGTGTTGTGTTCAGCCAATCTATCTTTTATAACTGACCGCTGGCTGAGAGTGAGCTGGCTGCCAATTTGGGCTGGTGCAATATCGGAATAAATGCGTATGGGCACCGTGTCAGAAGGGAGGGCATCTGATGTGATAGACACACTCGAGGGCCATGTCTGGGCTGCTAAGGCTTGCCATGGTGGCTGTTCTGACGAAGGCAAGGTATCTCGTTGCAGGCAGTCTTTGAAATTGGGTCTGGCTTGTGGAAAGAGGCTTGACCGAGCTGAGATTACAGCGTTTGCCATTCTTGGGACCAGTTTTTGGCTAGCGGTAATGGTGACGTTCGTGGCTCGATGCTGCAGCTGGGTTGGTTCTGGCGGCTCGAAGATGAGACGTGCCTGCGCTGCCGAGAACCAATCCTCACCAAGAATGAGGGGGAGTACATTATCTTCCAAAACAGCAGCTTCAACAACTCCTGTGGCTGGGCCGATGGATATCTTCAAAAATGTAGCACCAACACGTAGCACTGTGCTTCCTCCTACCACCACGAGTGGAGGCTCGGTCCATGGGATGATCATGCTTGGAGGCACACGAGCTTTAGAGATTAATGTCACCTTGGACCCAGAGTCAGGAAACGCTTCACACTCACCGACTCCACTGAGAGTTGCGTTGAAGAAGGGGCATTGCTGTTGTGAGCCGTGAAGCGGAACGGGTGCACTTTGCAGTGCTGGGGGCTGCTGTGTCTTGGGCATGGTTGGAGGCGCTGGTGATGATAAGCGGCTGGTGCGTGTAGGGAACTTGGATGCCAGATGACCCAAGGCATGACATTGGTAGCAGACAGCTTGAGACAGGTCTTGACCACTACGAAAAGCTGGAGCGCCATACTGTGCCGAAATAGCAGCATAAGTAGCTTCTTGTTGCTCGGCGAGCAGCTCTGAAATGCGCGTTTTTGGTGTGGCCCCTCGGGAGGACTGTGGTGTCGATTGTTCTGAGCGAGGCTGCTGGCGCTCTGCGGGCTTAGCGGCACGAAAGGGTTGCGACGGCGGCAAAACAGGACCGGCAAATGGTGACGGGCTTGTTTGGCGTGCAGATGTTGCGCACTCTTGTCGAGGCTGGTGCAAGTAGAAATAAACTCAGCTACCGTGGGCGGCCGGTTGGCTGCTATGGCGGCGAGGATGTGTTGTTCCCGTAAACCATGCAGCAGGTAGTCAATCTTTTGGGCCTCAGAGAGGTTAACGGGGCAACGCTCAATGATCTTCAACTTGGCAAAGGCATATTGGTGTAAGCTTTCGGATGGGGCCTGGGTTACCCTCATGACCTGCTCTTGCCACTCAATGAGGGACATTTCTGTACAAAATGTGTCCTTCAGGGCGGCACTCCACGTGGCCCAGGTGCTGTACTGGTTGCCGAACGCGAGATGCCAGTCTCGCGCCGTGCCTTTCAGCTTGCTAGCTGCGATCAGGCGTGTGGTGGCGTCGTTCCACGAGGCGAGCTGCTGTACTCGTCGTACGTCGTCAAGCCATGTATTGACACTGTGGCCGTGCAAACCAGCGAATTGCGGGATGGACGAATGGACGATGACAGGTCTGGCAGTGTCGTCACTGTTGTTGCAGGGGGAGGTAGCTGCTGGAACAGCATGGCGAGGCTCTGTAGAGTGGCTGGGTCCAGCGTCAAAGGCGCCACAGCGGTCGAGGCGGATTCATTCGTTTCAACCGAGGGGGTAGCTTCACGCTGCTGCTGAATGTCGGCTTGCAAACGCTGAAAGAGCTCCTCTTTCGAACCTGTGATGTCCAGCTGTCGACGGGCCAATTCTTCGCGTATAAGGTCGACGCCGAGCGCGACATGGTCACCGGGTCGAGATTCTGCCACACAATTCCGGGCATGATGCACCGCGAAACGAGGCTGGGCGCACGGGAGACTAGGCGAGTGAGCGCTAAGCCTAGTTGTCAACTAGGGCTTGTTGTCAACATTCACGGCACTCTTCATATGACGGCCGTGCTTTAAGGTACGTCCACACTAGCGACAAAAACGCGCGCGACACGCCGCACGCGGCAAGCGCGCGGCAGACTTGCCCGCGCGGCAGACTCGCGCGGGCAAGTCCACACTCGCGTTTTGCGGCACGCGGCAACGGCGCGTGGAGTGCCGCGTTGTCTCGTTCCATTCGATACTTCTCGTGACAACGCGCTCTCCGTTCTGCCGGTTTCGTGTTCCATTGGAAGTGTGTGTTTCGTTGCGCCACTGCCGGCCACGCTCAGCCATGTAGGATACGGACGCGGAGCTACTGGTGACTGTGAACACTATAATACTTATTTGTTCTTTACTTGTGCAACGTCGACGTGCCAGAAAGCGGACGAGAAAGTTTCGGGTGCGCGGTACAGGGACACTGAGAGCCAGGCGCACACTCTGCTTTCCCGCATGTGCCAGCGGTTGGTACGCAGCTCCTTGTCCTTAAAATCGACGTTCGATTTGTCATAGAGGCACGCATATCCGCGAACGGTTTCCAAAAAACGCCTCCATTGCGAGGCGAATTCTTCGTCGACGTCTCGGTGGCGGTGTGGGAAGGCTTAACAAAAACAGCCCCCTTGACTGGACATGGCCTCTGAGATTTTACGGCGTGCGCGTCACTGCTCGATCTCAGAGCCCATGCATTATGATTCTTTGCTTGTGCGGCAGGTGGCGCCACAACTGCTCAGCTCGCTTCTGATTGGTGCTCGTTTTGCGGCTGCCGCAAAAAATGGGTCTCGCACCCATTCGAGCGTTTGCTGCGCGTTGCTGCCGCTTTTGAGCAGTTGAGAAGGCGTACTGACCGGCGTTCGACGCTGGCGTTCGAAAGGCGTTCTTGCGCTGCCGTGGCTGAATGGCTTGGCTGAGGTTCGGGGTCGACTGCGCCATATGTGAGGGCTGGGCGTGATGGCTGAGGCGTGAAGGCTGAGGCGATAATAACAGGGTAACGAAACTATTTATTAGAGCATAGTGGCACGCGCCAAAAACCGTGACCGTCCGTGGCGGCGGTCGTAGCGAACAGGGAGAGAGCCCTCCCTCGCTTGGGCTTGGCATTGAGTCGGTGTAACAGCGCTGTAGGCGGCGCTAGTGATGAGATAGGCGGCACATGCGGGCGCTCACACTCCTCAAAGGAATTGCAGAAGATGTCTGTAATTTCCTGATAGGCAGGGAACACGTTGATTCCGTCTCGGATGTCGTACGTCACTGTCGTACATTTGAGACGTTGAAGACACGTCGCATTGCGCCAAAATTTGGACGACTGGCAAATGTGACAACCGTTGCCAGCGTCGATGAGAGCCCGTCAGCCGATCTTTCCTCTACTATACGGCAGATCGTGCGTGAAGAACTGCTGCGACACGAGGTGCTTGCGTGCAACGTCACGCAACAACCTGTTGCCTACTCCCCGCAACACATGTCGCCTGCAGCACCGTGCGCTTCGTGGCAGCCGTCGGTCTGTGTCACGGACATCCACCACAGAGGAGCTCCAGGGCCTCGTCAGGGCGCATTTACCCCCGATCAACGACATGAAGAACACCCTCGCCCCGGCAGGTTTGCACACTGGCCGACCGTCCCTCCTGTGCAGCAGGCACAGCCACTTCACTCTGCTACATGACCCCCCACGGCTGAGCGCATCGAGGCGCAGTTCATCGATCGTCGTTTACCTGTGTGCTATAGCTGCGGCGACTTAGGTCACATTGCCAGGTACTGCAATCGCCGCCAACCACCGAGGTTCGAGCGATCGACGATGTCTAGGCGGTACCCCACTCCACATGAAACGTACTCACCCTCGCACACATATCCAGGACGCATCCCTCACCAGCGCCCGGAGGTGCTGCGGAAGCGTTCTCCAGCATCTGACCGCAGCTTGACACAACCACCCGCTCCTCGCGTAAGCCGGTCGACGTCTCCGCGGCCTCGCTACCCGTCGCCACCTCCGGAAAACTAGTCAGCGCGGCCGTTGGAGGTGAGGTCGCTGGACAATCTTCGATGTCGCCAGAGATACCTCCACCCATTTGTATGCTTAAGAATAAGGTGTCTGTACTGATTGACGGAGTTTCGACAGTGGCCTTAGTGGACACGGGAGCAACCGTTTCAGTGATGAGTCTTGCGTTTAAAAGCCTCCTAGGACGAAAAGTGATGTTTCGCTGGGACCGTGCCGATACGTTTCGCGGAGTGAGTGGGGACTTATTGCATCCCGTCGGGGTGTGCAATGTGGACGTTATTTTGGGTGGTCAGATATTTAACGCAGAGTTCGCTGTTCTACCTCATTCTACGCATGACGTAATCCTGGGCCTTGATTTTTTGAAGCTGTGTGGTGCCACTGTCGACTGTGGGACGGGAGAAATTAGTGTAGGTACGCGCTTTTCAGCTGCTTTTATGGAGAGCCCGCCGTATACCACGGAAGTGTGCTTTGTGTATCCAGGGATACAGTTGTGCGTCCGTTATCTGCAAGCTGTGTTTCAGTCTCCTGTTTCCCTACCACCGACAGAACGTTTGGCGCTTGCGTCAAACCCGTTCGGCTGAGCGGCATCAAGAGGAATGTGCTGATACCGCATTGCACGCTGTCAGTTGTTCACGGATGCACTAGCTTATGGACTATAAACTGTGCCAGTCATAGGCGGAAAGTTTTCATTTTTCCGGGGGGGGGGGGGCGGGGGCCTGACCAGCTTTCCGAAACCTACCCATATATATATATATATATATATATATATATATATATATATATATATATATATATATATACATATATATATATATGTATATATATATTGTAAAGGAAAGAACAGGAGACAGAGACACAGCACCCGTTCACTGGGACGGCTGTTCTATTCACTTCCTCTTCTTTTCCCCCTTTTTCCCCGTGTTACCGAGCTTGTGCTTCCGCTTCATTACACTCGGCCACACTGCATTTTTGAAACTCAGTGCACAACCACATCAGATTTGTCGGTGGACCCTCTTCTTGAGACGAGCCACGTGGACGGCGAAATTGTTCTTTCTTCTCCTGTCCAAGGTTCCCTGTTGATCCAGAGTGCGAACACGCCAAGTGTTCTTCCCCAGGCGTTCTGTGATCACAAAGGGACCCTCAAATTTCGCGCAAAGCTTCTTGCCCGGTGGTCGACTACCTCGTTGGACCCACACCTCATCTCCTATCTGGTACTACGGCGCGGGACGATGGCGACGGTCGTAATGACGCTTTTGAACGTCTTGGGCTCTCGCGGCACTCTTGCGAGCTTCTTCTCGAATATTGCGGCATAATGTCTGTCGCGCGACGGGGCGTCCAAATCTGATCGGGGTATCCAAATTGAGCGCGTTAAGGCGGGGAACTGGCCATAGACTATTTCGTACGGCGATGTCCCAGCTGAGTTAAGTGTGAAGTGTTCATTGAGTAAGCAGCAGCCTGGAGATGTTCGTCCCAATCTGCTTCTCCCGGCTTACTATTTCTGCAGTAGGGAGCCAAACGTGCTTGAATTGTCTGATTAGCTCTCTCCGTCAGGCCGTTTGCTTGCGGATGGTACGCTGAGGCATAGTGGTGCTCAACTCTTGCATGGCGTAGGTAGGCACGGAGTTCGGAGCTGCGGAAGGTGGGTGCCCGATCGGATATTAGTTTGGTCGGAAGACCATGCCTCAGTTCAAATCGGTCTCTCAAAAATCTTGTCACGTAGCTGGGTGCCAGAGAAGGCACGGCTTCCACCTCCACAAATTTGGATAGATGGTCAACAGCAATGAGGATGTAGCGATTGCCAGCCGCTGTCGTTGGTAGGGGGCCAACATGGTCGATGCCAACTGTGTGAAATATGGTAGCAGGAGGTGGAATGGGTGTGAGTAGCCCAGGCTGGCACCCTGGAAGCCGCTTGTGTCGTTGGAATATTTCGCAGCTAGCGACGTAATCACGAACACTCTTACTCATTTTCGGCCAAGAGAAGCGCTCCTGTACTTTTTTTAGTGTCGCTCGCTGACCTATGTGTCCGCCTTCAGGTGTATCGTGGATGGCGTGAAGAATACCAGGCCGCAACGAAGCAGGGATGACTAGAAGGTGTTCTTCAACTTGCCACTTATTCTTCCATAGACGACGATAGAGAGTTGCGTCACGCACGACAAATTTGTTGCTGTTCTGCGCGTTTTGGTTTAGAGTACCGGCGCCACTTGGTTTAGAGTACCGGTGCGATGTCGGACGCTGTAGTCATACTCCTGTAGTCGTATTATCCAGCGTGCGAATTTATGCTTCAGGTGTTGCTTTGAGAACATCCATGAAATCGCAGCATTATCTGTTACCACCGTGAAATGCCGACCAAGCAGATAGTGTCTAAATTTGTCGTCAACGCTCCACACAACAGCTAGGCATTCCAACTCGTTGGAGTGGTAGTGACTTTCAGCATCTGAAAGTTTTCGGCTGGCATAGGCGACAACATGCTCAGCACCATCTGAGTCGCGCTGCACAAGTACTGCTCCGAGTCCAACCTGGCTATAGCGTCTGTGTGCACCTCTGTGGTCCAGTCTTCATTGAAGTGGCTCAGTACAGGGCAGTCGGTCAGCTGATGTTTGAGCGATTGGAACGCCCATTCCTGTGATTGGCCCCATTTAAACTGCGTATCTTTCTTGAGCAGGTCAGTAAGGGGAGCAGCTGTCGAAGCGAAGTTGGCAACAAACTTTCGCAGATAAGACGCGATGCCCAAAAACGACTGCAGCTGCTTAATGCACGTCGGAGTGGGGAAATTCGTAACGGCTGATATCCTTTCAGGGAGAGGCTGTACGCCTTTCTCAGAGATGGAGTAACCCAGATACGAGATGGCCGTAAGTCCAAATTGGTATTTCTCACGGTTTAGTCGGAATCCAGCGTTGTAGAGCCTCTCAAGAACTTCGTCTAGGTTCCGAAGATGTTCTTCTTCTGTTGTGCCCACAACTAAGATATCATCGAGGTACACAACACAGCCATGATCCTTAAGCGGACCCAGCACAGTGTTCATAGCGCGCTGGAACGTACTGGGAGCTGTCCGTAAGCCGAAGGGCACACGGTTCAACTCGTAAAGGCCTGATGGTGTACGGAACGCGGTTTTAAATTTGTCTTCTTCTGCGACATTGATTTGTCAATGCCCAGCCCGCAGGTCTAACGACGAAAAGAATTTTGCTTTCTGTACTGTATCGATGGCATCGTCAATGCGGGGCAGTCGGCGGTAGGAGTCCGGTATAGTATGCTTGTTGAGCTCTCTATAATCAACACAGAACCGCAAAGAGCCGTTTTTCTCGCGAACAAGGACAACAGGTGCGGCCCAAGGACTGCACGACGGTCTAATCACGCCAGCAGCCAGCATCTCACTTACTTGTTCGGCAATGACAGACCGTTCGCGTTCAGCATACCGTCGCATTGGTACGCATATAGGTGGGTGACTGTCTGCCGGAATGCGGTGCTTAAGCAAGCCAGTACCGGGTAGTTGTGCATTGTTGTCGGCAAACAGGGCGCGATGTTGCTCGAGAACGCTAAAAAGGGTCTTCCTGCCGGAAGGCTCACCTCTCTGTGACTCAGTCGGAGGCGCGCAGGAGGTTGTGGTTCGCAGCATAACTTTACCGCCCTCAATGTTCAGTTGCACGTCGTTAGAAAGGACGTAGTCCGCGCCAAGAATGATGTCGGCAGGCAAGTCGTCGAAGACGGGCACGTCGCGTAGATGCTTTGTACCAGCGGTTGTGTGTAGCCGCAGGTCAATGGTGCCTGCTGGCTGTACGTTTCCCCCTAGGCATCGCAAGGGTGCCTGAGTCCAGGGATGGAGATTGGCAGGCGCGTGCCGCCGAAGCAGCGCTGAACGCTCAGCGCCTGTGTCTACAAGCGCCGTCAGCTCTCCGATACCGTCGACGTGAATTGACACCAACGGCCTTGTGCTGCTCTGGTATCGCATTTGCTGTCATTTGTCTTGCACCCCGTCGCTAGTGCAGTGGCTAGCGTCGCCAACGGAGGGGCTTCCACACTGCATCAGGGGAACTTGAGAAGTAGCACACGGCTGTGTGGTGGCAGCCCGACGCCGTTTAGCTGTGTCCTGTAGCACTGAAGCTTTGCGGACGAAAGCGTCAGGCGCTGTCTCTAACGCATACACGGACAGGACGACAGCATGCGTGGAGTCGTGGATGCCATCTATGACATACTGCTTGGCCGCTGGGGAAGCCCAGGTAAGGTTGCAGGTGCTGAGGAGCCACAGCTTGTCGTAAATGTACTCGGCTATGTCTTCATCTGGAGCTTGATGGCGTGACCGCATCTGCATAAAGCGAGTGTCATAGGCGCGCTTGGCAAGTTCTCGAAAGCAGAGAGCAGCACCGCGGTCCAGCTGGACCAAGTTGGATAGGCTGTTCCTTCAAACAAATTCCAAGCCTGAGCTGCACCTCGGAGACTACCTTCTGCCATGGACCTCTTCACGGCGTCTGTCCACGCGTAACGATTAGCTACAGACTCTATGGTACGCACCCAAGTTACAGGGTCCTCTTGGAAACCATAGAAATCAGGAAGAGTCGTCGGTGCTTGCAGTGAAAGCGTGCTTTGTCCGACGACTGAAGCAAACGCGTCGGTCATTGTCTGAAGTCGTTTTGAGACAGCAGAGAGGGCTTGGTTGAGCTCACTAGCGCCGTCGTCCGCGAGAGCCACTGAGGAGGCCTGGACGCCGTCCCCGGATGATGTGGCGAATACTTGCGGCGACGAATGCGGTCCCGGTAGTGTCCGTCCGCTTGCGATGCTCGGGGCCAGATCTTCCGAAGTCTCAGTATCCTGTCGACTGCGCCATTGTAAAGGAAAGAACAGGAGACAGAGACAGAGCACCCGTTCATTGGGCCGGCTGTTCTATTCACTTCCTCTTCTTTTCCCCCTTTTTCCCCGTGTTACCGAGCTTGTGCTCCCGCTTCATTACACTATATATATATATATATATATATATATATATATATATATATATATACCCTCTGCTAACAATTTCCTATTTCTAGCTTTATGGCGAAAGCAGTTATATCGACACTTCAGGCAAATTGCGGCGGTTGTCGTCCCCGTGATGTTCCGCATTAAATCCAAAAGCCATATGCATGAGCGACCCATACCCTGTGGGTGCGGGAAAAGCACGTAACAGTGAGCCGAAAAGGATGGTGGCTTGATGGGCATTATTTCCCACGCGCTGAATATTCGGGTTAGTTGTAGGTCACGTAATAAAACGCGAATTGGAAGGAGAGAACGCGTCTTCTCCTCTAGCCCTGCCGTAGCTGTGAATGACTGTGCGCGGCTGACGCTTATGGGGCCCGTGTGCCATATCTAATGGTTGGTAATCATTGGTGGGTGCAATGATAAAGGGTGACCAGGGATGGCTGCTTACTTGATGCGCGCTGTCTTCCTTGCCGGGCTGTCTTTCTGTGCCCCTAGTGTTGCAGAGTTAACAGACAGAGGTCATCGCACATCACTTACAGAGGCCGTCAGTAGTGGACATAAAAATAGGCAGATAATGATGATGAATCTAATTTTCAGAGTTGTAGTGAATCGCGCGACTGTACGAACCGTTCGCCTCCGCTGCCGGCGTTCTTCACAATGCTTGCGTTGTGAAAACGAGGGCTCGAGGTCATCCAGTCAGGTATTTACAGGTTCACACGTCCGTGCTTACTATGTCCACTATGCTTACTATTTTAATTTTAGGTGAATGTTTACTACAATTTATATGGCCACTATAACGAACGTATAGACTAGAGCACTGCACGTGCCGATATATTCAGGCCGGGCCCGGCCCGGGCCCGTTTTTACGTTCGGTTGCCCGCCGGGGCCCAACCAAGTTTTATGGCGAGACCCGGGCCCGGCCCGAGACTGAAAAATACACGTTTTTCAGAGTCGAGACGGGTGAGGATAACTCGTTGCACGTTACATGAACACCACCAGAAAGTCCGAGCTCGGCCCGGGCCCGCGTGAAAAAACCCGAGCCCGGACCGGGTCCGGGTCAAAAAGCACATGCCGTGCCCGAGTCCGGGCAGAGCCCGTGAAAAAACTGCTCTATCCGGCCCGGTCCGGCCTTTCGGGTAAGCCCGAGCCCGTGCAGTGCTCTAGTATAGACTCGTGTAAGGGCCCCACTTTTCTGCCGCGATTTTGACGAGCCTTTCATGGGACCGGGTCATTAGACCTTATTTTTCTAACTACGAGTATTGAAATCCACAGTAAACCTCCACGATCGCCTCCTCTCGACATCCAGTTGCGACGAGTGAAAGTACGCTGCGCGCGACAATTCGCTGTTGAGCCCGATCGGAATCAGCGCACGGTACGCGATTGCTTCTTGGTTGGATGTCTTTTTTTTATATTGGCTGTCAAATTATGGGTGCGGCCCTTACACGTACGGGTGCGATCCTTACACGGATTTACACGGCAAGAATCTTCCTCCGTGTAATTGTCTTCTACTTCGCTATCACTAATACTGCTTTGCCTTCCCGGCCAAAATGCACTCTTTTTCATTTTTATTTTTTTAGTACTTTAGGTCCGAGTAAAAGCGCTGCTGCTCTTACACTCGGACTTCTATTTATTCTGATTTTGAGTGAATCCGGCTTGGCATCATTTCGGTTACTGAGTGAATTCTATATACAAGGTGTTTCAGCGAACAGTTTCCAAAATGTTTGAAGGTGACCTATGGCAACTTTTTGCTTTGTTTTCTTAGCCAAATGGTTAGCTTTAACTTGTGAGTTGGCAACTTTCTGTTTCCTGTTAAAGACATCATTTCGTTGTCTGATGGGATGGTTTCACCTTGAGGGAAAATGGGTTCATTCGGGCACTTGTTCTAGCAATGAAGTCGTCGGCAATTTTATTTAAATTGATTTTGCGGCAGAGTTCTTTGTGAGTGTGCAAAATGGCCAGATGGTTCAAACGGGCTTGTCCAGTCGTCGACCGCAGATACGTTTTCAGTCGCCGAAGAAAAGAAAAGGACCTCTCGGATGAGCTTGAGACCGGTATGGTCAACGCAATTTCTGTTAGCTTGGCCATTTCCGGCAAAAGGTTTCGCAGGTGTTCGCCCTTCTCCCCCGCAAACATCTGCACGATGTCCTCGCATGTGTGCAATGGTGCCGACTTTTATTGGCTTACGATGTGAATGAGCATGTCTCTGTGCAAAATCAGCCGTCCTCGTTCAAGGTCGTCACCGTAGAACTTTGTAAAATGAGATAACATCCTCTTCTACCTGAATCTCTTGAAAAGAAGCAACGCGCTTTGGAGAGCAGGTCACGAAGTTTATCAGTTCAGTGACGGCGTAAAGAAAATCACGGCACATGTCTACTTTCTGGCCGACATCATGCAAAACGAAATTCAGGATGTGCGCTAGGCAGTGTACATATAGCGCGCGAGGTTCTGTTCTTGCATGAGAGCTTGTACTCCTCGGTGCTTTCCTCTCATGTTTGCCGCACCATCACAGCACTGCCCGCGGCACCTTTCAATTGGCAGATTAAATCTACAAAGAATGTCTTTCAATGTAGCAAAGAGGCTCGTCGCTGTGGTGTCCGTCGTGTTGAAAAACCCACAGAACAGCTCCTCTACTTCCAGGCTTTCTGTGACCACCCGAAAATAAACTGAAAGTTGTTCTTTGACAGAAATGTCTGCTGTCTCGTCCATAATGACAGCGTAGTGCTCTGCCGCACGAACTTCGTCTGTGAGTGACCTAAGGATGTCATGTGCCATGAATTCCACCATCTCGTTTAAAATCTGGTGAGAAATCCATTTGTATTTTGTTCTTAAAAGCCACGATCGCAATGAAGGAATATCATTAGCCCGGAGTTCCAGCAGCTGCCTCAAATTACTCTCTGTGTCTTCGTGGCCACGTATTGCTAAGCCTTGGGTCGACAGGTACAGTAGTGACGACAGTGTTTCTAGGAGAGCCTGTCGGGCGTCGTCCATTTCTTTCGCCTTTCCCTTGGCGCAAGCATATGCCACATTCGCGCTGCCTTTTGCAACTACGACGGCATTACATGCCTCCTTATGAAAATTAGACCTCTCATGGGATTTAAATCTGTCAATTTCCTTTTTCCAGTTTGAGAAACCACTTTTCACAAATGCCAGGTAAGAATCCTTGTCTTGGGAAGTGTTAGGGAGCGGCAGTTTCATCTCTGATGCTGTGCAACAGGTCTCGCAAAACGCCTTGTCACTGTGGACACTGTAAGATAACCACTTGTAGGTACTTTTACAGGTAGGCTGGAAGCGCCGCCCTTGTTTTTCTATAGATGGTGCATCAGAAACCTCGCCGATGGATCGAATTTTGGAAGGACCGGCTTCTGCAGTGCACACAGAGCTTGGTGTGCTAGTGTCATGAGCGCGCGGTGGAGCTTCAGCGACTGAACTGGAAATGCTGGATGAGGGACGGCTCTCCTCGCAGTCTTCACCGGGGGCTTTCCGTTTCCTGATCAGATATTTTTCCATTGCTTTTGAACAGTCTGCAAGGGAAATGAATAACATTCTGAATAGACGCTCGCATAAACATACAAAGTTTGGTATAATATTCATATTCAGAGTTGGTCAAGCGCGTAGGTACGCTGCTCAATTTTTAAAAAGACAAAAGAATCTTGACCATTTCTGGAAGCATGAAGAATTATCCCGCGGTAAAAAACCCCAATTATCACACACAAAAAAAATAGGATTTGCCAAGTCTGAATGACGGCGCCGCCTGTGGCAATGAGCTGTAAAAATTTTCGGCTACCCATAATATCATTTAGTGCGCGCTGCAATAAAGGTATGCATCTTCTTGAAATTAGAAATACAAATTTTTCAGAATATGGACCAACCAGCATGCGAATAATTTTATACCCTCTGTCACAGACCCCGTGAACGAGGCGCAGACGCCGGACCAAATTCCAAAGCCGACTTATCAGCTTCCGAAAATAATCCCACGAAAGCAAGGACAATTAAGAGTGGGCCCTCTGGTGCGCCGGCGAACGCCGGTTGCTGTCCGAATACCGAGTCAGAGCCCAGAGTTGTCAAGACACAACAAAATATATTCTTCACACAAGGCAGTTACACACACACTTGCACACTTAGGCTAGACACAACACAATACAAATCCGATGGGTTTCAGAAAACACAGGAAAATAATTAACGACAAGCACTAAGAGTCCGACACGTAAAGTACAAAATAAAAGGAACACTAAGTGCCCAATCGTATTCACCAGTGTTATGGCGAATTCCATTGGGAGAACAGGAGCACTCAAAAGCACGCTGAAAGTGCTCGTTCCAGAGGCGCCGTGTTTCAGTGGTCGAACAGGAGTGGGAGAGCCGTCATCCAGTGGTAGAACAAGAGCAGTTTCGCTGCGCCGAGAGCAGCCGGGAGCAGTCCGGACTGCTCTCGCCTGAAAGGCGGAGTACGGAGGAAGTCACGTGACTTAAACCGTCATATCCTCCTCATTTCTTTTTATTTTGCTTCAGCCGGCGCGCGCGGCGGCAATGGCGGCAGCCAAGCGTAGTTGGTGTTTTGGTACCGCTGTTTTTTGACGTCGGCGATACGAGCGAGCTTCGCAGCGATTTAGCGACACATCCTGGCCTTTCTAGTCCGCCTTGCTTCTCGTTGGATACGCGGGGGACAGCGGCAGCAAAGCGTCGTCGCCTTGCTGAAGTGCTTGAGACGCTCGACGGTGACAGCAGCGAAAGCTGCTGGAGCTCAACTTCAGATTCAAGTTGCAGTTTCCGATGATCTTCGCAGGCGGACACTTTGTGGGATGCGTCGGCGCTGCACAAACGCATGTAGTACGTGGCCGCAAACGGTGACAGCCTTACGCCCGACAGATTACAGGACGATCAGGCGTGTTTTGCCGCTCTCCTGCAGAGAATGGTGGGACGTCGTTTGCTTTAGTCACATGGTACATTTCTCCTCACATGTCCCCCTCCCACCTGCTCTCCGAATGCACGCCGTATTCCAGTGGCGGGTCGAGTGCGCCTGTTCTCACTGCGCTGTCGCCCGACTCCGCACTGCGCGGCGCCCTGCTCCTGTTCTCCCAATGGAATTCGCCATTAGTCTTGAAGTCGGACGATCTCGGCGTGGCTCGGGGCAAATCTCGAAGAAGGAACTTCTTCCGGAAATGCAGACGCTCGATGAACTCGTCGACTAGCTTGCCGGGGAATCCCCTTCTTCCGCAGACGCTCGGTGTTCACGTTACATCACTTCACCGGTGCGGACTGAACTCGCGAACTCCCTGAATTCCACCCTCTGATTCTCGCACGGCGGTTATATAGCTTCCACAGGCGTTCTCGATCTTTCCTATCGGTGTCGTGATCTCGTAGCATGGCCAAAGCTTGGGAAGCTTCTACTCTTTTCTCGTACCTTCGACCGCCACTGTCGGAGCATTCTCGAGGGGGGGGGGGGGGTGATGACTCATCCTGTTGGTGTACGCTCACGCGGCAGTAATGTCTGTCGACTCGCCGGGTGAGAAGGTGTCTCGGCGCGCGCATGTGCTCTCTCTCTTTCTCCGGTTAACGTCGCTTCGTCGAGTCTCTTCCAGACGTTTCGGCGCCGTTGTTAGCGTTGTTGCTTGAGGCCTATGCGCTCTTCCCCTTTGTTGAAGTTGCCGCGGGGCCGGCGTGTTCTTTCGCTGGTTTGCGTGACACTCGGCGCGCGCTTGGATTACGCGCTCTTTTGTGACACCCTCTCGTGGCAACGAATATGGGACGATCAACCTACATTTGTCTACAAGCTATACGCGAATACACATGGCATACGTACTATCACGATGAAAAGAAATTCGAACAGCGGAGCGCGTGGCCGAAGCATAACAAGCCTGAAGGTATAGGGCGCGCCGTCCAGTTATCACCATTGACAGGCGCGCACATCCGGTTTGATCGCGCTGTGCGATGATTCACCCCCTATACTGCGATATTTTTGTTTGCGCTGTCCAATTTGCGATGTCATCATTAATGCACCGTCAACTTTTCTCTTTTTGAAATAAAAGAGAAGCAGAACACAAACAAAAATATCACAGTATAATCATCGGTCGCGAATAACCAGACACTTGTGATCTCTGCAGCTACATTATTATTGCCATCAAACAAAAATATAAAACAGATAAGACGTTTCATGTAAAAAGAAGATGCAGGCGCTACATTTGTGAACTACATCCACACGTCATGTTATTTTAATTCTTTGAGCGCACTGCCGCACGACGGTGGCATAAGATAACACGCTATATCTCCTGTTCCTAGTCCCTCAAAGTGCCACCGGGCCATGATTGCCCCGTTAGATCTCTCACAGGCGTGCAGACGGTGCAGTTACTTTGTTTACAGGCGCCGTGACACCGCGGTACATTAAACCGCAGTCGGCGCGTTTCTTTTGCCGAGAGCCGCGAAAACGAATTGTTTCGATGAGCGATGCGCCAAGCGAATATGCAGCTTGCTTTTTCTTACGCCTGAGTGTCTACCCACTTTCGTTGCTGGCGCTCGCATGCGCGTTTTAACTTTCGCCATGGCAATGTGTGCTGGCTTCACTGCGAAGGAGCTCGGGCTCATAATTTGACACAGGAATGACTTTTCGGGCGCGGGAGCGGCATGAGGACGCTGAACAAAGTGTCACACGTTAAAGAACTACCACAAAGGTGCAGATCACGGCTGTTGTGAAAATAGAAATAAGTTGTGTGGCTGTTAGCATGTTTGTGAATACGTTGTGCAGCATGACCATACATTTTGCAATACAATATTCAAACTACATACAAAGTCATTTTGTCAATCTATTGCTACTTGAGCAAACTGTTGCTATTTTTAAAGGCTATTCTCTCAATTTCTTAAACTGGAATAATAGATCTACCACTGGGAACCAATTTTGCGAGAACGAATAATCCTCAAAGGCCGATTCTCTACGCGATCAAGCATTCCGCGCCTACACGATCCTTACATAAACACAGTAGTTGTCTTACAGAGTAATTGCCTTACACAATAAAAACCACGCACGTTCACTTTTCACTTGTTCCTGAAGGTTCCCTCACTGCCTCCTCGGCTCGTATTAGCGCCTGATAAGTTTTGCCAACTGAATACCTCGTACATGCCTTATTGTAGGAGCACTCTCTCTGTAAGACTGCCGTCCTGGTACAGAACGGCGCAGAACTATGCGATAGCTCCCACTTTTTCCTTTTATTAAAACTTACCGCCACGCAATGTTCATAAAGACGCACCCCTCCATTAGAACGAGATCGAACAATTTTCCGAATCAGTCAGCGGCGCCCACTTTTGGTCACTCTGGGTGGCTTAAGCGCAGGCGCTTGCGCTCCTGCTGACGTGCTAGCCGACTTTGACGCCGCCAGATGCGCAAGGCTGCCATAAAGAACCATGTACGATCGCGCGCGTATAGTATTATAGTTAACGCAAGTCAAAGTATCATGACGATGCACTTCACATTGCTTTCGTGCTGACGACGCTTACTGCGACAGTGAACCTCTACTAAAGACGTCGAGTATTCGAAGGGGTATGCGTTAATAATGGAAGACTTCACTCACCTGTTCGGACCGATCAGGTCGCACACGTCAGTTGTCAACTTGTCTGCATGGGCAGGCACTCGCTTAATTTTACAAGTGAGACGAGTGAGGCGCATTCAAAGGGCCTGGACACGATGGTACTACCTGGTTGAAAAACCAGCGAGCTTTTTAAAGTCCTCTACATTTCCAAAGTTGTGCGCATGAAAACCACAGCGGACACAATGGCGCTTCGCTTGGTTCTCCTATCTCGGATTCTCCACCTGCTCAAACGCGAAGGTGCCTCCTGCTAATGCTCACAAGACATCACTATAGACGGCGCAGTGGCAGCGCGCTAAGTTTAGGGTTTTTGCAAGGCTCAGAGGAGAAGGCAGCGGCGCATGCGCAGAGTACAAGTCTTGAGCGCGCGGTCACTTTATCGATAAAGCGTGCGTTTTGAAAAAGGGGGGGGGGGACAAGCGCGTCGCGTATCTGCTAGTTTGTAGTGACTGCGGCTGTCCGTGCGCCTGGGGTCGCGCGCTTTATTTTGGCGGTAATCTGCGCGCGGTATCTTGAAAGCGATCCGCAGACGGCTATAATACCGTTGTACGCGCTGTGTTTTTGCCACTCAGTTTCCGTTGAAGCGATAGACAGTACGAAGATCACTGCTTGCTGCTGCTGGTGCCGCACTTTCATACGCCAGCGTTTGGACGGTTAGTGTCAGAGGTCATCGAGTGTGCTGTGTTCATGTTTGCTTGGGCGCCCTGAAAACATGCTTGATAATTCAGTTAGTAAGCAAATGTTGGCAAGTTTATACGGCCGATAAAACTACTATCCTTACTTCATATAGCTGTCTACTAATTTTCTATTGCAATCGATGCTTCGCCGTTCAGGCGACACTGTGCCTCTTTCTTTTTTTTTCTTCTTTTTACGTTTACTGCGAGTATAAGCGCTGTTGCGCATGGCGGCTATTGATTCTGATTGCGAGTGAATCCGGCTTAGCCTCACTTCGGTTACTGAGTAAATTATTTTTATTTATGACCGCTGCAGGCATGTGGGGATGTTTCCATCCCTAATAAATGTTGTAAATTATTAGAACAGTTTTTGGTTGGTTTTTTTTTCGTGAGTCATTAGCATTGCCTACTGGAAACAGTAGCAATACTCAGACACACAACATTCATGTGCATTTCACACGCCGCTGATAAAAGACTCTGCTGAAGGGGCCACTGAAGACTGCAGGTTTTTCTTTTTCAGGGTCAAAAAAAAAAAAAAAGCACGCAAAGCAATTTGAAGAGAGGTGAACATTCTTCTTCTTTTGCGGGTTTTACGTGCCAAAACCAGTTCTGATTATGAGACACGTCGTAGTGGAGGGCTCCGGATTAATTTTGATCGCCTGGGGTTGTTTAGCGTGTAGTAAAACGCAAGCACATGGGCGCTTTTGCATTTTGCCTACATCGAAATACGGCCGCCGGGGCCGGGATTCGATCCCGCGATCTCGTGTTCAGCAGCGCAACGCCTTAGCTGACTGAGCCACCGCGGCGGGTGAGAAGTGAACATCATCATCATCATCAGCCTATATTTTATGTCCACTGCAGGACGAAGGCCTCTCCCTGCGATCTCCAATTATCCCTGTATTCCAAGCGTATTCCAACTTGCAGGCGCAAGTAGGAATACGCTAGCGCAAGGCAGGGGTAACTGGAGGTGAACATAGAGCAACGTATTCATTCTCCAGGCATAACCTATACTTACAATTAGAGATAATTGTTACTTGGCTAAATACTTCTCTTTAAGAAATGTAACAAGCTTATTCCTGTGTATATATTTAAATATATTGTATGTGTGTGTACAGTGTTCACAGTCTAAAAAAAAAAGAACGTTGAAGTGAGAAAAAATGCTTATGAGGTAGCCGCCGCTGGCGCTTCTAATGCGCTTGTCGTCCTATGGTCAGGATTTGCAGAAATAAAACGAAAGTGTGAATGCAAAGCCGTGCACGTCCGCGCTGATGGAGTAAGCTTTCAGCCACAATAAAATATTTAGTGAAACGTTGAGGCAACTCTAAAGAAACTTCAACTGACGTGGGCAACAGAACTCTGGTGATGACACTTTGGCGAGAAATGGCGGGGGGCTCGAGCCCCAGAGCCCCCCCCCCCCCCCCCCCCCCCCGTAGTCGGCGCCTATGGTTGGACCCTTTGGTGCGTACTCGTGGTGTACCACACAGCAGGAGTAAAAGAAAGCAGTCAGCATCACTTTGACGTTGCTGCGCACTTGGCGGGCCTTCTTTGGTCTTGGTGACGTGAAAGGCTTCCACTGTGACGACTGGGAGTGGTTTCCGGGTCGTACCCGTACGCCCAAGACTCGTCACCAGTGATTATGGTGTCCATGAAGTCGGGGTCACTGTTTGTGGAATCCAGCATGTCCTGTGAGACTTCAACACGAAGTTGCTTTTGCTCCACCGTGAGCAGCTTCGGCACGATTCGAATTTCGCCGCAACTCTCTTCATGGCCTAATCTTCGGTCCTAATGGAATGTGCTGAAAAAGTGCTGATGCCCACCCGTTCCACAATTTCTCGGATAGTCATGACGGTCCCGCATCACTGCAGCGTTCACTTCGGCAATGACCTGGTCATTTCGGCATGTTGATGGCCGACCGGAGCGTGGCTCGCTCTCCACCGATGTGCGGCCGTGTTTAAACCGGTTGTACCACTCCTTAATCTGTGTGCTGCTCATATCATCACCGAAAGCCAACTGAATCTTCCGAATGGTTTCCACTTGGCTGTCGCCCAGTTTCTGGCAAAATTTGATGCAGTAGCGCTGCTCCAGTCGCTCTGTCATTTTCCTTGCAATAAAAAAACCGACGAGAGCATTGCGCACTACCTCACTCAAACGCTGCGTCCCAGCCACTGACGCTATCGGCAGGCGGGAAAAAAATCGTGCATGCGCACGAAGGTTCAAGGTCGACTGATGCAAGCGCGCTTGTTTCATACCCATCAGGTGTTCGCCAAGAAAAAAATAATAAGGTGGGATACTTTTCTAACTGACCTCGTATATCTCACGCTGAAGCGATGGAAGTGCCTACAGCGCTGAGCACATACTCTCCACTACGATATATATATATATATATATATATATATATATATATATATAGAGAGAGAGAGAGAGAGAGAGAGGGAGCGCAGTGCTCTCGTCGGTTTTTTTATTACAAGGAAAATGACGGAGCAACTGGAGCAACGCTACTGCATCACATATATATATATATATATATATTGCCACATGGTGTGGCACAGCGAGGGGACTGAGAAAAGAAGAGAACGAGGTTCGTCTCTGCATCGCGCGTCGACGCTTACGCTTGCCTGGATTCTTATTCAGCGTGTTTTCTATAGCAGAGTATACGCGACAATTTGGTGGAGGTGCTGGGTACGCTCAACTTATGCAGGAGACCCCACTGGGCAGCAAGAACCTCGCCCCAGAATTGGAGCTGACTCCAGTTCACCGCACAAGCCGGCGAGTCCGAGGCCTCGCCCCAGAATTTGGAAACCTCCAGGAACAAGGGATGACTGCGACCACTACGAATTCTACGGAAAGGGTGACACCGACTTACCTAACGGTGCTGAACCCCCAAGTGCCAACGGCTTTTCATGGCGACACATTTGAAGACGTTGAAGACTGGCTGGTGGAGTTCGAGCGCATGGCTGCGTGTAACGAGTGGGACAACAACACCAAACTCAGGCGCGTCTACTTCAGTCTCCAGGATGGTGCTCGCACGTGGTTTATGAACCGCGAAAGTGCCCTGTTATCCTGGCCCGAGTTCCAGCGCAAGTTACTGGAGACATACTCCAGCCGCGATCGCCGGGAAAAAGCGGAGCGGGCCCTCCAATCACGCGTTCAAAAGCCCAACGAGAGCGTCACGATGTACGTGGAGGACATGACGCGTCTCTTTCAGCGTGCCGACCCGAGCATGTCGGAAGAGAAGAAGGTGCGTCATCTGATGAGAGGCGTTAAGGAGCAGCTCTTTGGCGGTCTTGTTCGGAATATGCCCAAGACTGTTGCAGAGTTCCTCACCGAAGCCACCGCGATGGAGAAGACGCTTCAGCAACGGTCGAACATGTACAACCGGCAAGTAAATGCCGCCTGCACTCCGGATACGCCGGTAGGCCTCGGGTGCGACGTCGCCTTGCTTTGCGAGCTGATTCGCTCCGTGGTGCGCGACGAGCTGCAGAAGCACCACGGTACGTCGCCACCTCCAGTCAGCTCCCTCGCCAGCGTCGTGCGCAACGAAGTGCAGCAGGCACTGCAGCCATCCCTTTCCAGGAGTGAAACATCACCTCTCCCAAGCGAGCCCGGGCGCAAGACTTACGCGGAAACATTGCTGAGCCCCGCCCCACCTACTTATGTTGCGTCGCCAGTCGCGTTGCAGGCCGCGCAAGCCGCGCCGACAACCCCGCTACCGTACTTCGACGACCGCCGAATACCCGCGAGGAAATCAGAGGTTTGGCGAGCACCCGATCGACGACCGTTGTGCTACGACTGCGGCGAAGCGGGTCACGTGTATCGGGAGTGCCCCTACCGACGACTCGGACTGCGGGGTTTTTCTGTCGATTCGCCTCGACCTAGGTTCGGCCAATGGTCTCCCGACATCGCAGAATTCCTCGACCAGCAGCGCAGGCCGGACACATCGCAGCGGCAGTCACGTTCACCCTCACCGCGGCGATATTTCCCTGCTCGTGATACCACCTCGAGGACGATGCAAGGGAGATCACCAAGCCCACGCCGGGAAAAGTGACGTCAGTGACCTTTCGAGGCGGGGCCGCTGATACTCGACGCGCTGAAGACCTCGAATCGTCCCGACGACCGCAGAACAACGAAAACACGATGACGCCAGAACCAGTTCCCGCGAACAAGATGTCACTGGACATGCCTGTGTTGATCGACGGCAGAAAGATGAGTGCGCTTGTAGATACCGGCGCCGACTACTCCATTCTTAGTGGCAAACGGGCGAGCGTTCTGAAAAAAGTAACGTTGCCCTGGAATGGGGCACCAGTTCGTACGGCGGGTAGCCATGTCGTCACTCCGCTTGGCTTATGCACTGCCAGAGTAGAAATTCGTGGTGCTGCTTTTCTCGGCACTTGTCTGGTTCTACGCGAGTGTTCCCGCGATTGAATTCTTGGGATGGACTTTCTCCCGGAATATGGCGCCATTATTGACCTCCGCGAGCGCTGCATCACGTTTTCGACACTAAGGGCATCAGCACAGACCGACGCCGTTGGACACAGATCCGCACTTCGCGTTTCGGACGACAGCATCACGGTACCGCCGCGTGCGAGTGTTATGGTTCCGGTCAAGTCCGACGAGCTACACGATGGTCAAGCCATTGTAGAAGGCAACATTTCTATGCTGCTGACCCAAGGTATTTGTGTAGCGCGAAGCCTTGTGGAACTTCGTGATAGCCAGACAGCGGTCCTCGTTACCAACTTCACTTTTGAGCATCGGCACATTTTTCGTGGCAGTGCCGTCGCCTACGCGGAACCATCCACGGAAATTGTCGAGTGTTTTGTTTCTGAAGTGGACACAGACGACGGTTCGCTCAGAGACATCGATGTAAACTCTGAGCTTATGGACGACCAAAAGAACGCACTGCAGGAACTCTTGAACGAATTCCGCGCGTGCTTCGCTTGGTCTACTAAGGTGGGCCAAACGCCAATCACGAAGCACCGAATAACGACATCCGACGACGCACGCCCCATCAAACAACAGCCTTATCGTGTCTCGCCGAAAGAACGTGAGGCAATTCAAGCCCAAGTCAAGGAGGTGCTAGATGATGGTGTCATTCAGCCTTCGCACAGTCCGTGGTCTTCCCCGGTCGTTCTGGTCAGTAAAAAAGACGGAACGCTTCGTTTCTGTGTTGATTATCGACGCCTGAACGATGTTACCAAGAAGGACGTGTACCCACTACCACGTATCGATGACTCTTTAGACAGGTTGCGGCGAGCTAAGTATTTTTCGTCTCTCGATCTCAAGAGTGGTTACTGGCAAATTGAGGTAGATGAACGAGACCGCGAAAAAACTGCTTTCGTCAGTCCAGATGGCCTTTACGAATTCAGAGTACTTCCTTTCGGTCTCTGTTCGGCACCGGCAACTTTCCAGCGAATGATCGACACCGTTCTCGCTGGTCTGAAGTGGCAAAGCTGCCTCGTCTACCTCGACGACGTGGTTGTTTTTTCGGCGACATTTGACGACCAGCTGAAACGACTGCGGCAAGTTCTCGAAGCCATCCGATTGGCTAACCTCACCCTTAAGCACCAGAAGTGTCATTTCGGCTACAAGGAGCTGATGTTTCTGGGACACGTCGTCAGCGCGGAAAGCGTGAGCCCCGATCCCGCGAAAATTGCCGCTGTAGCCACGTTTCCAACACCGACCGACAAGAAGGGTGTCCGACGCTTCCTGGGTCTTTGCGCATACTACCGGCGTTTCATCGAAAATTTTTCGAAGATGGCGGAGCCGCTGACTCGCCTCACGAGGGACGATGTATCGTTCGTATGGGCCGCAGAGCAAGAGACTGCTTTCACCGAGCTTCGACAGCGTCTGGTGTCAGCACCAGTTTTGGCTCACTTTGACGAGGAGGCGGAGACGGAAGTTCATACAGACGCCAGTAACGTTGGTCTTGGTGCGGTGCTTGTACAACGGCAGGAAAGCATTGAAAGAGTGATCGCATACGCAAGTCGCACGCTATCGCGTGCAGAGAGCAACTACACCACCACAGAGAAAGAGTGTCTTGCCGTCGTATGGGCACTGGCCAGATTTCGACCTTATCTCTACGGCCGCCCATTCAAAGTGGTAACCGATCATCACTCGTTATGCTGGCCTGCAAATCTGCGGCACGGTGGAGTCTACGTTTGCAGGAGTACGACGTGACCATCGTGTACAAGTCGGGCCGCATACACGAAGACGCTGATGCACTCTCGCGCGCCCCTATCGACACTACCGACCAAGACATTGAGAACGACGGCGCTTTCCTTGGGGTCGTAAGCGTTACTGATTTGTCCACACGGCAGCGCGCAGACGACGCACTACGGCCTTTATTCGAACATCTGGAAGGACGAAACCCATCAATACCGCGGCATATCGCTCGAGGATTGTCGTCTTTTTGTTTACGAGATGGCGTCTTGTATAAGAAGAACTCCGCTGCCAGCAACAAGACCTACCTTTTGGTCGTTCCAGCAGACCTCCGTGCCAAAGTTTTGTTCGCTTGTCATGACGAGCCTCCGTCTGGCCATTTGGGTTTTACGCGAACGCTTGATAGAGTGCGCAAATCCTACAACTGGCCGAAACTTGCCGAGTGTGTTAAGCGGTACGTCCAAGCCTGCCGTGAATGCCAGCGCCGAAAGTCGCCAGCTGTGAAGCCTGCGGGATTGCTGAATCCAATTGACCCGCCTAGCAAACCTTTCGACCAGGTCGGCATGGATCTTCTGGGCCCGTTTCCACTGTCATCTTCTGGCAACAGGTGGATAATCGTCGCCACAGATTATTTGACGCGGTATGCTGAGACAAAGGTGCTGCCTCGAGGCACAGCTTCCGAGGTTTCCCAGTTTTTCATACAGAGCATCGTCCTACGCCATGGCGCCCCATCGCATGTCATCACAGACCGAGGCAAAGCCTTTACGGCACAGCTCATTGAAGACGTTTTTAAACTCAGCTACACGACCCACCGAAGGACAACTGCCTATCATCCGCAGACAAACGGCTTGACCGAACGACTGAACAAAACGATGACTGACATGATGTCTATGTACGTCGACGTACAGCACAAGACATGGGACGAGATACTCCCTTACGTAACGTTTGCCTATAACACTGCTACGCAAGAAACAACACGCTTCACGCCGTTTTACCTCGTTTACGGCCGGGAAGTGCAGACTATGTTAGACGAAATGCTGCCGTGCGACGACATCGATCATCTCAATCTCGCCCAAGATGCCGAACTTTTCGTGCAACGCGCGGAACAAGCCCGTCAGCTTGCCCGAGTGCACATAAAGAAACAGCAGAGCATCGATGCGCACCGTTACAATCTCCGCCATCGGCAAGTCGAGTTCCAACCTGGTGATCAAGTCTTGGTCTGGACTCCCGTGCGCCGAAAAGGACTATCTGGAAAGCTTTTGAGTCGCTACTTCGGACCTTACAGAGTGTTGCAGCGAATTAGTGACGTGAATTACGATGTCCTTCCTGACGGAAGCCAGCCTCCCCGACGTCGACAACCGCAATCTGAGATTGTGCATGTTGTGCGGTTGAAACCGTACTATAGCCCCTAATAGCCGACCTTTTCAGCAGCGTAGGCTAATTTCATTTATTTATTTATTTATTTACAAATACTGCAGCCCTGGAGGGCTATTGCAGGAGTGGGTGAATACAATGTGACAAATACAAATCACAAAAAGAAGCATATATGAAAACATGGTTAAAGGGAGTTCTCAATAGCATCTCCAAATTCTTTATGTGGTAAACAACGGATAGAACCAGGCAGATCATTCCAGAGTTCAATAGTCCTAGGAAAGAAACTGTATTTAAAAGTGTTGGTGCGAGCAAAAAAGACTGATAAGTTTAATTTATTGCTGTTTCTCGTATTCAGGGGCTTTGCACGGGTCAGATATGTGTTAGGGGAGGCATAATACGGAGAGTGAAATAAAGAGCGCAGAAGTTTCAGGGAATTGATGTGACGCCGGTGGGAGAGAGGGGTTAAACCAAGCATATGCAGATGAGATGAGGGTGAAAACATTCTGTCGTAGCGGCGGTATATGAAACGAACCGCCTTTTTCTGAACAGATTCAATTTTCTGATTGTCCGAAATTTTGTAAGGGTTCCATATGGTAGCCGCATATTCAAGAATAGGTCTTACAAGTGATTTGTATGTAAGGAGTTTAGTTTCTTTCGGGGCAACACGTAGGGTTCGGGTCAGGTAACCAAGTTTTTTCAATGCTTTGTTGCAAGTTGTTAGAATATGATCTGACCAGGATAACCTTGGAGTGAAAAGGAGGCCTAAATACTTATATTCATATGCACGCGGCACAAAAGTGGATTTATAGGAGTAATTAAAAAATGAGCAATTAGCATGCTTGTGAAAGGACATGACTGTTTTTTTAAAGTTGATGTTGATTTGCCAGCGTACACACCATTCACAAAAGTTTATAAAAGATTGATTCAGAGTGTCATGATCATTAGGTGTAGAAATGACGTTGTAAAGAACGCAGTCGTCTGCGTAAAGCCGAATTTTTACCGAAACAGAGTTTGGAATGTCGTTAATGTAAAGCAAAAAAAGCAAAGGCCCTAAAATAGAACCTTGGGGTACTCCGGAAGATACTGATGCGTCAGGGGAGTTTGATAAATTAAAGGAAACATACTGTGAACGATTATAAAGAAAACTACGGATCCAGTCAACAAGAAGAGGGTTATTAAGGATAAGGCTTAGTTTATGTAAAAGTTTATGATGTGGTACAGTATCAAATGCTTTGGAGAAATCAATGAAGAGCGCATCTACTTGATGACCTAAATCAAGAGCAAAAGCGATGTCATGAGTAAATTCAGTTAATTGAGTGATTGTGCTAAAACCACTACGAAATCCATGCTGAGCGCTGCACAAAATGTTATTAGAATCGAGAAAAGTGATAATGTGTTTATAAATTATGTGTTCGAGGAGTTTGCATGTATGAGAAGTTAAAGAAATGGGTCTGTAATTTAGAAAGGATTGTTTCTGCCCTGATTTGAACAATGGAATGACTCTAGCCCGTTTCCATGAACAAGGAACTGTACAAGTAGACACTGATTTTTCAAAAATTAATGTTAGGTACTGACATGTCCAAAGCGCATAACGATGAAGGAACACATTGTTGACATTGTCCGGACTGCAGCCTTTTTTGGTGTCAAGATTTAAAATAAGGTTCAGGACTCCTTGCTTAGATATTTTAACATTGGTAATTGCACAGGATATGTTAGTTGACGTGGAGCAAGGAGGAATTTCACCATTGTCCTGTGTAAATACTGATTGAAAATAGTCATTGAATGCTTTAGCAATAGCACCAGGATCACTTATTTCTGAATCATCTAATAAAAATGGCTGGGTGGTATTTTTCATAGGCGAAATCGAACTCCAAAATTTTCTTGGGTTATTTTTAACCAAATTAGGTAGAGTGAACTGATAATAGAAGTTTTTAGCTGCATGAATTTTTTGGTGAAGTTCTTCCTTCATAAGGCGAAACTGGTCATTTGTTTCGGCATTCATATGGCGCTTCCGACGTGCTCTGGCTATTCGACGCTTCAAATGAAGTATTTCCCGTGTCATCCAAGGAAGGTTGATGTTTTTCTTTTTCGTTTTTAATGGCACATAGCGCTCTATGCAAGTATTAACAATGGTTTCAAAATGGGATACTATAGCATTGATATCACTGGAAGTGCATATCCGGGAGAATCTATCAAATGAATTGCTTAATGTATCAAGTATGGATGTATCATTTGCATGATTGTAATCATAAAAACTGGTATATTCATAGTGGCGCCTTGAAACTGAATGATTAATAGTAGCAATAACAGCTTTGTGATCGGAAATACCGTCAGTAATCTCACACTCAAAACCGCTTGTAATGAGCGGTGCATTTTTCTTGTTTCTCGTCTCTGAGTGCTTTGTGACTACATCGCACACCACAGTGATTGTGACTACAGCCTGTGTGTTCGTCCTAGGCCATCTCGGCGCTCTCACGTCAAGCCTATGTACGTTTTCCTTCTTTTTTTCTTTCTTTTTTTTGAAGAGGGGGTAATGCCACATGGTGTGGCACAGCGAGGGGACTGAGAAAAGAAGAGAACGAGGTTCGTCTCGGCATCGCGCGTCGACGCTTACGCTTGCCTGGATTCTTATTCAGCGTGTTTTCTATAGCAGAGTATACGCGACAATATATATATTTACAATATGGACAAGAGAAAGAACGATACATACAGAAAATGGCTGTCGAGACCGATTTCACCTTTACACGTGAAATCATCTTCTGCCTAGCGCCAGTCAGAAGTTCAGTGGGAGCCGATGGATCATAATGAGCCAGCAATGTGGGAGCCGTTAGCAAGCGTGCGAGGGCGGAGAAGGCTTTGGTTTGAGCCAGGTTCCATGTGAAAGCAATGTCCTTAAGTAAGAGCGGTCTCGGCAAAATTCTTGATGAAACTACGGAAATACGAGCATACTCCAACAAAGCTTCCTATGTCTGCGGTGGAAGATGAAAGAGGAAAGTTCTGGACAGCGAGAATCTTGTCAGGGTCGGGCTGAAGACCAGCGGCACTGACGAGATGGCCAAGAACGGTAATTCACGACGTCCAATGTGGCACTTGGATGAGTTCAACTGCAGGCCGGCGCGTCGGAAAACAGCAAGAATGGCCGACAGACACGTGAGATGAGTCGCAAAAGTTGGTGCAAAGAATGTCACATCGTTTAGATAACACAAACATGTGGACCAGTTACTGACCCTTTTCGCGGCGATCCCGTGGGCGCTGCCATGTTTGATCACGTGGTGACGCGTCTATTGCTTGCCTCAACTGCCTCCGTTGCCTCCTTGTTTACAATGGAAGTGTATGACGCCGGCGCGGCTTAGAAAACCTCTGTTTTCGGAGATATTGTTACGGGGAGGCAAACACAACAGGTAAACGTATTTACCGTACAAGGCGATCAAGCGTCAACCATATAGCCGAGAGCGCGCGCCAGATCATCAGCGTCTTCTTCATCGATGCTCCTCTAGATGAATCATACCGTGACATGATCCCCGGCTGCTCAAGCGCCGTCACGGTGCTTGCTATGATCCAGGCGAGTGGTAAGGTTTCAGGCGGGATACGTGAACAACGTCAGTAGGTGATGAAACGGTTGGCGAGGAAGACTCGAGCGAGCCAATCTCATACGTGACGTCTGTTACACGGCGTAAGACACGGTAGGGTCCGGAGTACCGCGAAAGCAATTTTTCTGAGAGTCCCACACGCCGAGTCGGAGTCCATAGAAGCACAAGGGCACCCGGAGTATAGATAACGTCGTGATGACGGCAGTCGTAGTGGTGCTTCTGGTGGCCTTGCGATGTAGTAAGGCGAGGGCGAGCAATTTGGCGTGCCTCATCAGCTCGGGAAATGGCATCACGAGCGTACTCAGTTGACAAATGGACGGCATCGGGGATGATAGTGTCAATAGGTAACGTTGGGTCGCGGCCAAACAGAAGATAAAAGGGTGAAAAACCAGCAGTATAATGATGGGAGGAATTGTAAGCGAATGTAACGAAAGGCAACGCAGCATCCCAGTCTTGATGGTCAGATGAGACATACATAGAAAGTATGTCAGTAAGCGTCCGGTTGAAGCGCTCAGTCAAGCCGTTAGTTTGCGGGTGGTAAGCCGTCGTAAATTTGTGTTTTGTCGCGCAGGAGCGAAGCAGGTCATCGATAACTCTGGAGAGAAAGTAACGGCCACGGTCAGTGAGGAGTTGACAAGGGGCTCCGTGATGTAAGATGACATCGTGTAGTAGGAAATCAGTGACGTCCGTAGCACAACTGGTAGGGAGAGCGCGTGTAATTGCGTAGTGGGTGGAGTGGTCCGTAGCAACGGCAATCCATTTGTTTCCAGAAGTAGAGGTCGGGAAAGAACCGAGGAGGTCAAGGCCAACTCGGAAGAAGGGGTCAGATGGGACGTCAAGGGGCTGCAGGAGGCCTGCAGGAGGTTTAGGTGGTTTCTTTTGGCGTTGGCAGGGTTCACAAGCAGCTACGTAGCGACGAACGGATCGGTAAAGACCGGGCCAAAAGAAGCGACGCCGAACGCGATTGTAGGTCCGGGAAACTCCAAGGTGACCAGCGGTCGGGGCGTCATGTAGCTGGCCGAGAACGCTCAAGCGGAGTTGCGTAGGAACGACGAGCAACAGTTCGCGTCCGTCCGGGTGGACGTTCATCTATCATCTGACATATAACGTGTCATCTTTAAGCACGAAGAGGCGAAGGGAAGGATTGGGCGCTGCGGAATCCAGCTTCTGGATAAGCTCACTTAAAATGGGATCACGGCGCTGTTCATCACGGATGTGGCTTAAAGCGGAGAGCGAGAGTACACATGCAGGCGTGTCATTGGAGGCTTCAGGCGGATCCACGGGATTGCGGGACAAACAGTCAGCATCCCGGTGCAATCGGCCAGATTTATAAGAAACAGTAAATGTATTCTTGGAGCCGGAGTGCCCAGCGACCAAGACACTCAGTGGGATCCTTAAGCGACTAAAGCCAGCAAAGTGCGTTGTGATCGGTAGTCACAGTGAAATGCTGGCCATTTTAATAGGGGCGGAATTTGCCCACCGCCCAAACGAGAGCAAGACACTCCCGTTCTGTAATAGAGTAGTTCTGTTCGGCTAAGGAAAGGAGACGGCTGGCATAGGCGACAACACGGGCATGCCCATTCTGATGCTGGACTAAAACAGCACCGATCCCGTAGCCGCTGACATCGGTGCGGAGTTCTGTTGGAGCGGAGCTGTCGAAATGAGCCAGGACAGGTGGTGTAGTGAGCGACGTGATGAGGGTAGAGAAGGTGGCAGCCTGTGCAGCACCCCCCCCCCCCCCCAAAAAAAAAAAAAAAAAACCGAGACGCCTTTCTTCAGTAAGTTTGTGAGAGGGCGTGCGATTTCTGCGAAATTCTTCACAAAACGACGGAAGTAGGAGCACAGTCCCAGAAAGCTACGAACTTCCTTTATGCAAGTCGGAACGGGGAACTGCTGCACAGCTCGAACTTTGTCAGGGTCGGGGCGAACACCGGTTGAGTCGACGAGATGACCGAGCATGATAAGTTGCTGACGTCCGAAGTGGCACTTAGATGAATTAAGTTGCAGGCCGGCTTTGCGAAAAACAGAAAGGATAGAAGAAAGGCGGTCGAGATGCGCTTGAAAGTTCGGTGAAAATACAATGACGTGATCAAGATAACACAGGCAAATGGACCATTTAAAACCGTGTAAGAGGGTGTACATCATGCGTTCGAAGGTGGCCGGGGCATTGCATAAGCCGAACGGCGTGACTTTAAACTGATAAAGGCCGTCAGGGGTAACAAAAGCGGTCTTCTCATGGTCCATGTCATCAACGGCGATCTGCCAGTACCCTGACCGAAGGACGATTGAAGAAAAACACTTGGCGCCGTGAAGGCAATCCAGGGCGTCGTCGTGTATGCGTGGGAGCGGGTACACGTCTTTTTTGGTGATTTTGTTGAGATGCCGGTAGTCGACGCAAAATCGCCAACTGTCATCTTTCTTTTTAACAAGAACCACAGGAGAAGCCCAAGGGCTGCAGGACGGCTCGATTATATCTTTGGCAAGCATCTTGTTGACCTCCTTTGAATGATGCGGCGCTCAGCTGGAGAGACGCGGTATGGCCGTCGGTGGATCGGATAGGCATCGCCAGTGTTTATGCGGTGCTTGACAGCGCAGTATTGACCCAGAGGACGGTCGCAAAGGTCAAAGACGTTCCTATAAGAGAAGAGGAAGCGAAGGAGATCGTCAGCGTGATGGGGTGAAAGGTCTGGAGCAATCACTTTCTTCAGATCGGGAGGAGACAGATCTGGCGAAGAAGACGGGATATCGGTGGTGTGCGAGCGACCAGCATCAGGAGGAGACAAGGTCGAGATAACGTAATCGTAGGAGGGCGTCAGCATAGCGAGTGAAATGCCTTGTGGGAGCACTTGTGAACACAGTCCGAAATTAATCACAGGAAGACAAGTAAGATTGTCCCGTATAGTGATAACAGTGTGAGGCAAACCAACACTGTGCGTCAACAGAACGGCGGTGATGGGAGCGAGCACATAATCACCGTCGGGGACTGGTGGAGAGGGTGTCACAGCAACACAAGTCACGGCTTGCGGCGGCAAACGGACGTGCTCAGCAGAACAGAGCCGACCCTTGGTTGGCCCGGGTTGATCAATTACACTTGGTAGGTCAAGCTGTACAGTACCAGCGGAAAAATCGATGAGGGCGGAGTGGGCGGACAAAAAGTCAAGACCGAGGATGACGTCATTGGAACAGCAGACGAGGACGGTGAACAAAACAGAAGTTTGACGGCCGGCAACACTGACACATGCTGTACAAAGGCCAGCTACGGGAGACGTACCACCGTCGGCCACACGGACAACACGTGATGGGGCAGGGGTCATAGCGTTTTTCAACTGCCGGCGGAGGGGAGAACTCATAACAGAAATATGGGCGCCGGTGTCAAAGCAGTAACAGGTAGGCCGTCAACATCAACGTCGATCAAGTTCTGATTGGTAGGGAGCGTCAACAGAGGAATTGGAGAGCAGGTCAGAATAGCAGCATCACCTTCAGGAGCTGCAGCCGTTAGTTTCCCGAAGGAAAACGCCGGGAGTAAGACGGGGATGGGGAACGGCGTGGTGGGGGTGACCGAGAAGGTCGGCGTCGTGGGGAGGGCGAGCGGCTGTACTGGGCGGTGGTAGTAGTGGTCTCGGCAGATGTTTCTTGGTCAGGTTGGCTTGGTACGTGGTGCTGGCTTCGGGGTGGATAGCGGAAGTTGGATGAGCTGGGTCGAGAAGACGAGGGCCAAGGACTTCGGCAATATCGTGAAATGTGTCGAACACGTCCACATCGAAAGCAAATTGGCTTGTCGTCAGGCGTCCGCCACCGCATTCGGATCGCGATAATTCAGAGTGGGGTAACGGCGTTGGAGAGGGTTGAACGTGGCCGAAGGGTAACTGTCAGGGTGGTTCACAGAGCAGATGGTTTGAAGGCCAACGTTAGCCAGTTCTTGACGAACAACGGATTGTATAAGGAATATCGTAGGTGGGGCATCACAGGGCTCTCCTCACATTAAATGTGCGGGCGATGCGGCTTCAATTTCGCGTCGAACGATTTGGTTGATGGTCTCCGATGTTGAAGGCTGAGTCGGCATACGAACATCTTTACACGTTGATGTCGCTGCCGTGTTCGGAAGGCGGCCGAATTGGTGGGCGATACGTTGGATTTTAGCATCTTCGAAGCGTCGGCATTCAGTAATAATCTCGTTGACTGTCGAAGAGTTTTTAAACACGATCAGGTTAAACGCTTCGTCCGCGATCCCTTTCAGCAGATGCGCAACCTTATCGGCTTCTGTCATCTTGGCGTCAACCTTCCGGCAAAGGGTCAGCACATCCTGAATGTACGTCAAGTACGACTCGGTAGGCGTCTGCACACGCGAGGCAAGTTCTTGCTTGGCAGCACGCTGGCAGCCTGCAGGTTGGCCAAACAACTCGCGAAGTTTAGTCTTACACACGCACCAGCTTGTGAGCTCCTCTTTGTTGTTATCGAACCAGGCCTTCGCCGTTCCCTTTAGATAAAATATGACATTCGCCAACATCATGGTCGGGTACCACGTGTAATGTGCGCTTACGCATTCGTAGAGTCGAATCCATTTGTCGACGTCGTCGCCAGCAGTGCTGGAAAACGTCCCAGGGCCACGGGGTGGAGCCAGGACGACAGTTGGCATGGCGGCCGCCGCTGACGCAGTTTCACCGTTGGTGGACATTCCTAGAGTGGCGACTTGGCGGCCGCTGCGGAGCTCCGTCTTGCGTTATACCCCCAGCACTTCCACCAAGATGTTACGGGGAGGCAAACACAACAGAAAAACGTATTTACAGTATATTTACAAGGCGATCAAGCGTCAACCATATGGCCGAGAGCGCGCGCCAGATCATCAGCGTCTTCTTCATCGATGCTCTTTTAGATTAATCATACCGTGGCAATATCGTAGACGGTGACTAGGTGGACGACACTAAACTTTGATCACATCTTCAGAGAACGTGCAAAAGCGCTTTCGGAGCTGATTAAGCTATGTCCAAACGGCGCAAGCAGCGTATATGGTGCTTGTTCTAAAAGCGGGGCTAAATATGTATTCTAAGCTATCCAAGCTTTCCGATTATGAATTCAGTCAGGATTAGTGTGTTTTGCTCTTTGTTCTTTATTCGGCAAATATTTTGAAGCAGTGGATAGTCAGTTTCTTACTCCGTGAAGTTCCTCGGTGCGGCCACTGTCTGATTATTTTCTGTGTAATCGCTCGCCGGTGTGCTCAGTTCCGATAGATTTGTTCTTGCTGCTCACAAGGCTTGAAACGTAGCTGTTTTGTACATTGTTATACCTTGTAGCAAATATATATTACAGCTAGTAACTCGCTTACTCTTGTGGACCATCACGAAACATGCAGCTTCGACCATTCGAGCGCCATAGGTGTAGTCCGTCATTTATTGTGCGTATATAGTGAGCATACATTCAAGTGTGCGCCCATTCACTTATTCTTGATACGTCGGTGATAGAGTGGGCGTAAGTTTTCCTGCCTTTGGGACAGATGTGTATAGATAACGTGCGCGAAACATACTATGACACGAAGCGGCGCTACTCTCTTTGTCATTGTTTAACGAGTGGTACTCACTCTTGCCGAAGTTCTGGGGATGAAGCCCTTTCTTTGAAGGTTAGCGATACAAGGTTGGTGGATGAGCAAATTTCTTTATCCTCGAGGAAAGCCGTACATCACGAAGTGCCGGTAACACGTTCGGACAGTTGCAGCAGTGGTCGGCGAACATGGCCACACACATTCATTCTATTCCTTAACAGGCTAGTGACTATTTTTGCAGCCAACTATTGCACACGTCTTCAATCCACATGATTCAATCTAGCATGATTGGAGCACTGTGTGTTAGCGAAAACTCAGTTGCATTTCCGACAGCTGATCGCACAGAAGCAAGGTAGAAGCGGTAGTGGTTTCGTATTCGTGCGCGGTCGCTGAGGAGAGGTATGGCGCGCCGCCGTGAGCGCCATCTCGTTTCTCTAAAACAAAGTGTTCCGCGAAAAGGGTCAATAGCCGCGAAGTAAGGAGTCGATCATTCTTTCGAAGATTGCCGGGGCATTACAAAGGCCGAACGTCATAACCTTGAATTGTCTCATGTTGTCAGTTGTTACGAAGGCAGGTTTCTCACGGTCCGTGTCATCTACCGAGACCCATGTCATCTACCGAGATTTGTCAATGGCCTGATCGAACGTCTAGGGACGAGAAGTATACTTGGCTCCGCGCAAGCAGTCCAAAGCGTCGTCAATACGCGGCAAGGGGTAGACATCCGTGCACGATTTTGTTGAGGTGCCGGTGATGGACACAAAAGCGCCAACTGGTGTCCTTCTTCTTGACAAGGACAACAGGGACGCCCCTGGGCTGGAAGATACCTCGATAACGCATTTAGTCAAAATCTTATCGACTTCTCTTTGTATCACTTGTCGTTCGGCATGGAGCACGGTAAGGCCGGTGGCGTATCGGATTGGCGTCTCCGGTGTAAATACGACGGGTGACCACCAATTTCTGGGCCAAAGGGCGGCATTGAGGTCAAACATGTTGCGGTAAGATTCCAAGAGACGGCGAAGGTCAGCAAATTGTACAGGAAGAAGGTCAGGTGCAATCATCTTGCTAAGTTCGTCTGTGAAAAGAATAGGTGAATCGGAGGTTCTGGTCGAGGGCGACGGAATTTCGGCGTCAAAAACCAATATCTCGCTATCGTCGATAGGCAAGACGTCGCCCAGACATGCCTCTGGGAACAATTTGATGGAAGCAGTTAAAATTAAGGAGAGGGAGCTAAGTCTCATTGCCTGTAATAGTGAGCATGGTATGGGGAACGGCCAAATTATTTTCAAGCGGTGTATCAGCGGTGGGACATAGCACATAGACGCCGTCAGGAACACATGGAAACGACATAAGAGTGACGTACGTAGTTGTTTGAGGCGACATGCGGATGTCTTCGGGAGAGCATAACCGTGGTTGTGTGACTGGTGGACTGTAGCAACCGTGGGGCAGTTCAAGCTGAATGACACTAGACGCGCAGTCAAAGAAGGCTGAATGGGACGATACAAATCTAAGCCGCGTAGAATGTCGTAGGGGCATTGTTCCAAAACGGCAATCAATACAGTCGTTAGGCGCCCCGCGATGCCAATGCGAGCACTGTGTGTACCAAGCACGGTAGGCGTTCGTCCGTCGGCGACGCGGAGAGTGCATGATGCAGCGGGTGTGAAAACTTTGTTCAGGCGTCGGTGCAACTGGGCACTCATCACGGTTATGTGCGCGCCAGTGTTAATGAGTGCTGGGAAACTGACGCCATCGACTACAACGTCCATCAAGTTCTGTTTGATCGGCAAAGTGATCAGAGGGTTTTGCGATCGAGTCGTCAATTCAGCATCACCTTCGCGACCTGAATTGCTTAGTTTTCCAGAGACAGGCGTCGGGGCTCCATCGGGAATGGTGGACGTCGAGCCTGCGACGCTAGGGACGATGGGCGACGAGCTGGTGGTGAACGGGACTGCACGTTGGAATGACGAGGGACTGTTCCAAGCGACACGAGCGTCATTGTTACGCTGTTGAGCGTTAATTGCAGGCTGGTAACGACGCGGGCTCTGTTCGGGGCGATAATAACTGGTGAATAGCGGTCGCTTAGGGGAGGAGACAGTACGGTTGTTACAATGGCGAGCAACGTGACCGATACGTCGGCAGACAAAACAGATTGGCCGATCGTCTGCGGCTCGCCACTCGGCTGGGTTTCAGTAGCGTGCAGGATACCACTGACCAGTGGTTGGACAAGGAGTATTGAACAGCTATTGAGCGGCAATGGCGCATACAGAATGAACTCCAAGATTAGCAAGTTCTTCGCGGAGTATTGCCTGCACAAATGGCACTGTAGGCAAGTTGTTCGGATCACTGGGGCGGGAAAAAAAGGCTGCAGGAGCCATGGCTTCAAGTTCTCGCCACACTATTCGCATCAGGTTGTTTGATTATGGTGGTCGCTGTATTCCTATCTTGTCGTCACAAGAGCATGTCGCAGCTGTGTTCGGCAGACGTGCGAACGGCATTGCAATGCGGCAGCTCTTGGCCTGCTCAAAGCGTTGATAATCTTTTGTGATGTCCTGTACTGTTTCGAAATTTTTGCACATGCGCAGGTTGAAAACATCGTCAGCGATCCCCTTCAGTACATGCCCAACCTTTTATGACTCAGCCATATTGCTGTCGGCCTTATGGCACATAGCCAGCACTTCCTTGATGTAAGAGACGTTTGGACGCGGGTCGCTAGTTCTTTCTCAGCTTTCATCTCTTCCGCCTCGCGGTTTCCGTCGAACAAGACCCTCAGCTTCTACTTGCACGTGTCTCAGTCGTTAAGCTCTTCCTTTTGGTACCACACCTTCGCCGTGCGTTGTAGGCAGAACACCAAGTTACCCAGCATAATCGTTGGATCCCATTTGTTGTGGGCACTAGCATGCTCACACGTGGTGATCCAGTCTTCCACGTCGAGGTGGTCAGTGTCGCAGAACGTTGTGGATCCCGGGGCTGAGCCAGGGCAACCATCGGGATTGTAGGCGTTGATGTGGGCCGCGCCATTTCTGTTCCTGTTTCGTCCGTCATGTTGTTCAGTCCGAGGTGACGACCACTGCGTCTCGTGGTTACCCCGCACCTGCACCAATTTTTCACGATGCGGAAGTCACATATAAAACCTGCCGTGGTTGCTCAGTGGCTATGGTGTTGGGCTGCTGAGCACGAGGTCGCGGGATCGAATCCCGGCTACGGCGGCCGCATTTCGACGGCGGCATAATGCGAAAACACCCGTGTACTTAGATTTAGGTGCACGTTAAAGAACCCCAGGTGGTCCAAATTTCCGGAGTCCCCCACTACGGCGTGCCTCATAATCAGATCCTGGTTTTGGAACGTAAAACCTCATAATTTAATTTTTCATTTTAAGTCACGTATAAAGATGTTTAGGTAAAGGAGTGACACATTCAGTGACGCTACGTAGTAATATATATCTTAACATTCACACTGGCGAAAACATGACCATCGGGGGAACAAACAGCACACCACGCGCACCCGTCTTCATCGTCCTCTTCCGTCGAGCCGACGCACCAAAAAGACTATACTCGGCGACAGCTTTTCTTGACAGCACTGTGGAAGCTACAGAGCCGAATCGCCTGCATGCGCACGCGCCAGGAAATAGTACCTGGTTTATTTTCTGATTCTAAGAGTTACTTGGCCCGAATAAATAAAACTTTCTTAATTATAAATATAGAACAAGTATGGGCAGCTGTTCATGAAAAAAAAGTTAGCGTGCGCCTTAATTTTTTTCTTTTTTATTTCTTGGACGGCACCACGTTTTCGGCACCGCCTGCTGGTGGCTCTCGCAGTAAACATGCGTCCCCGGTGCCTGCGGTCCCGTGTGTGGCCGCAAACTCTCCTTTTAGTTCTCCGAGGAGGCTATACTCTAAACGTGACAAGAAGTGGGTCTCCAAACAAACCAAGCAGGTTATCTGCAATGTCTATGCTGGAGTAAGGCGCCGTCAGCCCGAGCTGTCGACGAATACGCTTTGCTAAACACACTAGCCCTGCGAGCTAGCGAAAACCGAAACTGGAACTGAAATCGGCTGCAAGCGGCCAGACTACTTGCGTAGTAACACAAATGTGCGGACGCCCCGCCTCCGTAGCCTTCGCTCCAATGTCAAGAAAAGCTGTCGCCGAGTATAGACGCTACAAGGCCCTCCCCCTAGTGAGGAAGCCGCGGGGCTGCTGAGTGGTGCGAAATAAAGAAATGAAGGTCGTATCTGTAGCACAACGCACTCTAGGACGGCGTTATGTAGGTTCGAAGGCGTTTGCCGTGGTGTGTGTGCTTATCGATTCATTGTCTAAATGAGCCGGTTTGAGATGGCCAATGAACATGGTGTCTTCGCGCCCTTTGATCATCACTGTAAAGTGTTTGGGTGTACGCTTGAGTACCCTGAATGGGTCGTCGTATGGTGGTTGTAGCGGAGCACGGACTGCGTCTCGGCGTACGAAGACGTGTATGTAGTCGCTGAGGTGCGGACTGACAAACGTGTTGTGACGAGTGTGGCGAACAGGCGGCGGAACAATGGTGTCGATCATTGCTCAAAGCCGGCTTGCGTAGTTGGTGATTTGAAAGGGTACAGGTGATGACTGTGTATCAAAAAACTTTCCGGGCACGCGGAGTGTTGGGCCAAAAACAAGTTCTGCCGTTGAGCACTGCACGTCGCTCTTCAATGCAGTCCGGAGGCCGAGGAGGACAACAGGAAGTCGTTCCGTCCATGGCATGCTGTTGTCGGAACGCATTAGGGCAGCATTTAACTGTCGATGAAAGAAGAGAGAAAAAGAAAGGAAAAGAAAGACAAGGAGGTTAGCCAGTGTAAATACCAGCTTGCTACCCTGTACTAGGGAAAGGGGTAAACGGAATAAAAGGTGATAGAAGAAAAAAAAAAAAACGTTCTACTAATCCATTAGACGCCGAATGGTAGATAGTTGTTTTAATATGTGTGATACCAAGTGTTTTCGATATGTTATGGAAAAGTGTCGATTCAAACTGAAGACTGCGGCCGGTTGTTATAGTAGACGGTGCGCCATATCGACTGACCCAGACTTCTACAATAGCCTGTGTGACTGTTTCTGCGGTAATGTTCGTAAGCGGAACAGCGATATACTTCAGCACTACAGCCTTTCGAGAAGAACGATGCCGCCACCGCACCCATCCCTCACCAGAGCTGAAGCCACGAGCTGGAGGCAACTCCAGACCAACACCTATCCTCACCTCACGCTCCTTCACGCGATGTGCCCCACCCTTTATCAGCCCCTTTGTCCTTTCTGTACAGAGCAAGCTAGCTTCTACCATACCACATGGGCATGCCAAAATATCCCCAATAACTCCCCCAATCGAAACGCAACGCACGAGCAGTGGGAGATGGTGCTCACCAGCTCGGCACTGGAGGATCAGCGAAAGCTAATCGCCAGAGCCGAAAGTTTGGCGCTTCGTTATTGCAACCCTTTGGGTATTGTTCTCTTTTTGTTTTGTTTTGAGTTTTGTAGTTCGTTTCCACTTTTGATTGGGAAAGAGTTTATGATCTGTCGTTAGATTTTATATTGTTAGCTTATTGTGGAAATGTTTGTACTGCCCAGTATTTCTTACACACGAAGAAAAATCTCTTTTTGTGTTTTGAATTGTTAGCTAATTCTAGAAATGTTTGCATTGTCCAGTGGTTCTCACAAACTAACGACTTCTAATGAGCTTTAATAATTGAATCTTCAGCTTGTTGAGGAAATGTTTGTGTTGCCCAGTGGTTTCTCTCACTTTTACTAAGGGTGTTATGAATGTATACTAATAGTTTACGTGTGTTTCAGTTTCTTTGTCATTTATGTATTATTTAAAAACCATGCGGTCATGCTATTGAGCATATTCACTCGACTATAGAAACAAATAAAACTGTTTTCATATAGTGCCTCTTCGCCTGTATATATCTGTAGAAGCATGCGCGGGGGCGGGGGGGGGGGGGTACGAATAAAGAAAGAAAGGGTGTGAATTAAGCCCCTGTTCCCCCCCTCCCCAGCAGAGTGAAAACTCGGCCCCGGTCCCGGACGGCCTTGCTACTGGCAACGTAGCAGCACTGACGCCCCATGTGCCATGTGACCTGACATCACCGGGTGTTTTATGTCGCTCTGTTGCCGATGACTTCGATTGGACACAACGTGAGCGGCTCCTTACCCTTTTGAATAACTTTCACACCTCTTTTGGCTTAAACCAAGCGTCATTAGATCGTAGAAGTACCATTTCTCACCATTACACCAGTGTCCGTACCACGCGTTATCACCGAGCAAGCTGATGACATGCTTAAATGTGGTGTCATCAGATCATCCCACAGTCCTTGGTCGTCTCCTGTAGTACTCGTTAAGATAAAATAAGCCTTAATTCATTTCTGTATTGACTATCGTCGACTCAAGAAGATTACACGAAAAGATGTCTACGTCTACCTTTACCGCGCATAGCTGACGCCCTGGATTGTGTACATGGTGCAGAATTCTTTTACGGCAAAGCTCTTATTCTCTAGTTGGCCGGTATTTTCGTTTCCACGTGCGCGATTTTGCTCACACAAAAACGGCAGCTGGAAGGCATTGTGTTTGAGTTTCCACGTAACAGAATTATGTTTGTCGTATATTCGAATTACAATCCGACGCTATTATGTCTGCAGGATGTGCGGAAGTCGTAATTTACGCATTTTTCTGAGGCATTCTACTTTTCAACATTCCTTTAGTTCAATATGCACTTGCGCTTGGCAGAGGGTCTAGAATAACGAGGATCGATGCTGCACTTCCAGACACGTGCTTGCGGGCGTGACATACGTCGCTTGTGGTGGTGGTGTGTAACGTCGGCAAGAGCTTTGCTGTACATACACTTTCACAGGGTGGAATGGAGGCGGATTTTAATGCGTAAGCATTCTTTGGCGAGTACCGCAGCCCATCACGCAAAAAGTGCGATGCCTTGTATCTGCACAAAAATGCGCAATTTGCGAAGTTGAGACGAACTTGAAAAAAAAATTCGTCGGCCCTTCCTCTCGGTGAAGATGGTTAACCAGCGAAGCTGAAACGTGCGTCTCTGGTGTTTATCACTGGGTTAATCCGAAGGGTTCATTAAAGTATTTCTTAGTTATGAGGTTACACACACGTGAGGCTGCGATGGAGAGAACTACGTCCCTGACGGTATGCTTGCCCGCAGTCCGCCGTTGTCGCTTGCGTTCGATGTCTCCAGTCTGCTCGGCGGCGTGGTTAGCAGCATTCTCCCGCCATTGCCGCTTGCGATTCTTCGAAATTAAATTGCTTCAAAATTAAATCTGTCAGTTACGTAAGACAATGAATGGCTCATACCTCCGTAAACGCGGCCTTCCATTACGACGACAGAAGACGCTGGAATGATGAGCGGCAACGCAGCCAGCTGTGGAAGCAGACGACCACGAACGCGGGAGCAGTGGCATGAGCGCGTGCTGAGCACGAGTGCAACCCGAGGGCCGCCAACGAGCCAGCTGCGGAAGAAGACGGCACTTGAGCCGATGCTAATGATGATAGTTTTCTGTACACAGGCGATTTCACCTAACCATATACGATTTCGCCTATACACATAAAACTTCGCTTTAAGATGAGGTACCAGCGAATACACAAGGATACGTACACAAGGAAAAGGTGCTAAACACGGACGGATGCTGGGTTTTCAACTGTGCTTTATTGGAATTTACATTACGCAAAACCTCCGACGCATGCACATCTTCACCTCCTCCCAAGACTTTTGCATTGATTTCAGCTTGAAAAGAAAGAACATTGCCGCACACAACATCCGACGCATGCGCATCTTCGTGTATCAATGTCACATGTATCAATGTCAGTGTGATTTATTACCTACCTCCTAGGTAGGCCCGTTACTTGTTTGTTAAACACAAAGATGTATCGCTGACACAGTTATCTTTATGATTTCCAATGGGAAAAGCTTCTGAGGTTTCGTGCTCCATATTTAGTCTTTTCTCTCCCTAAAATGGTCACACGATCAAACATTGGCAGTTTTTTGCACTTCTGGCAAGTGCGGCAATGAACTACCAAATTGCTTCCCTGGTCACCGCTTAAGGATGTTATGCTCCTGCAAGCGCCTATTGACACACCTGCCTGTCTAGTCTATATACACTTTTCTACATGCCAACGGAATGCGGTAAACAACACCACTCTTGAACTCAGTGAAGGGTTTCACGTGGTTATTTTTACAAGCCCCTCTCGATCGTTCTCCCCTCGTTGCCAATTCTCGCGGACAGGCTAGCAAGTTTGCAAGGTGCGAATAAAACAGCACTTATACCTTGACTTTCAGTCACCTTCCTAAGGTTGTGGAAGATATTATGTTTTGTAGGGCATTACTTCTAGTTTCTTCCTTCGCTCTGATGTCGGCGACTTTTGCCTTCTAAGTGCCTTCACTATTCGCAATGCGGCTTCAGGAACAGCTCTAATGACCGAGAGAAGGAAACGAGCTGCGAGCAACATCTCAACCTACTGTTTCAGGCTACACCATGCGGTGGCAGCAGCTCTTCTGCACTCCGTACAGAACACGTCCAACCGCTACACCCCTTTTGACCAGTTTACACTCATTAGATCCATACGGCATTAGTGATTTCTTAGTCCGGGGTGAAAACATCCAGCAGGCATGGTCATTTTCGTGAAAGGTTAGATGTAAGTCGAGGAACATAATGCCTTTGTTATTTAAACTGTGCGAGCAATCTCTCAACCTACTGTTTCAGGATACACACCATGTGGTGGCAGCAGCTCTTCTGCACTCCGTACAAAACACGTCCAACCGCTACACCCCTCTTGATAGTTTACACTGATTAGATTTATACGGCATTAGTGATTTCTTAGTCCGGGGTGAAAACATCCAACAGGCATGGTCATTTTCGTAAAAGGTTAGTTGTAAGTCGAGGAACATAATGCCTTTGTTATTTAAACTGTGAGAGCAGCCCTTAAAAATAGACAAAACATCCTGTGCTACTCTATCTACTGCGTCCCCTCGTAAAAGGCTTTAAAAAGTTAAAAAAATCATCAACTACACACACAGACCACATGATCGTTGTTCAAGGATGCGCAAATGAGGTTTTAAATTTTTTTCTAGGAAAATACCACATACTACCGTGGCAATGCTAGACCCAATACGATTTCTTCTGTAAAAATATGGGACCCTTAAACTCGACCAGTGTAGACTCCAAATAACAGGACAGCAGCTCAAAAAATGCTCCAATACTCATGCCTACTTGGTTTTGAAAAAGAACCTCCCCAATAAGTTCAATCGCTTCACGCACTGCTACAAACAAATTGTTGCGGGGAATTGAGTAATAAAGGTCCTCTATGTCCCCAAAAAAAAAAAGCCGTGCTAGCTCCAGGTAGGCCGTCCTTTAACACTTCTACCAAGTCTGCTAAACTTCGGAGTGTGAGCGGGTCCTCTGCCTTCAAGGTGCACAGATGACGTTAAAGGGAGCTGCTCATTGTTTTTTGCCAGGATCCACCTTCTGTCACAAGTGGGAGTGGGCATTCCACCTTATGGGTCTTCACCATGAAGACTTGAAACTGGTCGTTACACAATTTTTCCGCTGCCCTAGGCAACCATCTTTGGTTGCAGTTCACTAACAATCTCACCGCATTCTTTCTTGCTTGGGCAGGTTTAATCGACGCAGGCTTAAAGGGTTTTTCTATCGCCTTGCAGGCTCTTTCATTGAAGGAATCTGTGCACTAAACAAAACCTCCCTCCTTGTCTGACTATAGCAAGGTCAACCCGTTTTAACGAATGTGGTCTACCACCAGGCAGAAATGATCCTTCTTCCTGTAACTGGTCTTGGGTACGCAGGAGACAATGTATGCCCTCAGAAAGGCATCGGTCCTTTTCCTGATGTGGGGCCTTGCCTGCGACAGCCCGGACCTTAGCAAGCAACTCGTGCTTCTCGACACGTGGAGGTAGGCTGTATTTTGGGTCCTTTACTTAGGAGGGCGTACATCGACAGTGGTAATGTTGTGCCATCCTGGTACAGCACTGAACTATTGTGAGGCAACGCTTTCTTTTTCTTCGGGAGGTGGGGTCGCACCACGTGCCAATAAAACTCAGGCATGCAGACATGATGGACTCATCCTCAAAATGACGCATGTGGACCCACCCCTGCCTCTCTCCAATGCATATACACTTCAGCCAGTCTTTCAAATGCCTGACCTGTATACATGTGCAGCAGGGGCGTAGCCAGAAATTTTTTTCGGGGGGGGGGTTTCACCGGCCCGACCGGGGGGAGGGGGCAAGCTTCTGCTTTCCTCTACGTCACGTGATCGATAATAAATATCGGTAGTTTAAGCAGACTCTATTCATGTATATTGCCACCTGGTGTTTTGAGCCCACAAACAATCATCATTGGGTGCCCAGCAAGAACGGAGAAGACGACGAAGTCGAGGATCCCGCGCCAGCTGGAGAACCGTTTCTTCGTGTCTGGCATTCTTCGTGTCTGGCGGCTCATACTGTTGCTTGCGCTTGCCTTAGCGCGTGACAAACTGGTGGAGGTGCTGGGTAATCTAATCTATGCACCAAACCCCTCCGAGCAGCAGGAGCTCCAGTCCCGTACCGGTGGTTACGCCTGTACATCGCGCCAGCAGAAGGATCCGTGGACAAGCCCCTGAGTTTGGACTCCTCCCAGAGACAATGGCAGCTCCGACCATCCCAGCCGGTATGGAAGGCAGTACGCCGATTCATTGTACGCTAATCCATCCGCGAACGCCGAATCCCTTCCACGGTGCCATGCATGAGGATGTTGAAGATTGGCTGGTGCACTATGAACGTGTTGCCTCTTTCAACAAGTGGCACGACGCAGACAAACTGAAAAATGTATATTTCAGCCTCAACGATGGCGCACGTGTTTGGCATGAGAACCGTGCAGATACCCTAACTTCATGGGCAGAATTCAAACGCCGTCTTTTTGAGACGTATGGGAGCCCTGATCGCCGAGAACGAGCTGAGCGTGATCTCCAGTCCCGTATACAAATGCCGAACGAAGGTGTCGCAATGTATGTCGAGGACATGACGCGTCTCTTTCGACGAGTCGACCCCAGCATGTCGGAAGAAAAGAAGGTGCGGTACCTGATGCGCGGAGTGAAAGAGCAGCTGTTCGGCGGTCTCGTGCGCAGTCCTCCCAAGACTGTGTCAGACTTTCTTTACGAGGCCGTCACCATGGAACAGGCTCTTCGGCAGCGGGCACCATCATACGAACGCCAAGTGAACGCTGCCTCACCTACGGACTTCTTCGGAGCTCTCGGGGGCCACGTCGATTTCTTTCGAGAGCTCATCCGTTCCGTAATCCGCGAAGAACTCCAGAAGCTGTCGATACCTTCACAACCAACGCTCAACTCTTTGTCCAGCGTTGTCCGTGACGAAGTCCAGCATGCGCTAAGAGAACCGCCCTTCAACACAGAAACTCAACCGCTAAGACCTGACAGCCCCCGTATGTCGTATTCGCAAGCTTTGCGGCAACCCGCCACACCTTCCTCCCCGTTTCGCACCGCGGTCCCGGCCATACTACAGCCCGACCAAGCGGCATCGTATTACCACGACAACCGACAGGCCCCCCAAAAATCAGACGTGTGGCGGGCACCCGATCGTCGTCCCCTTTGCTTTCACTGTGGCGAAGCTGGGCATGTCTACCGACAGTGCTCATATCGAGAGCTCGGACTACGCGGATTCCCAGCAAACTCGCCGCGACCTAGGTTCGGCTAGCGTCCTCCTGCAATTGATGAATACGTTGCCCAGCAGCGCGGATCCTCATGAGCTCGACACCAGTCACGATCCCCTTCGCCGCGGCGATCTTCTCCGACTCGCCGTACGTATTCGAGCGTGGTGCAGGGTCGGTCGCCCAGCCCACGCCGGGAAAACTAACCACAGCGGCCTTCGGGGGCGAGGCCGCTCAGTCTGGACGTGCTCAAGGACCCCTGATGACGCGTACGCGGACCGACGATACATCGACCACGACAGTACCTGCTGATTACGGAAGAAAAAATTCCTTGGACATTCCTGTATTGCTCGACGGTCGTGAATTGACTGTTTTAGTGGACACTGGAGCGGATTATTCAATAATCAGCGAAAAACTGGCCACCCTACTAAAGAAAGTGACGACGCCTTGGAACCGAACGCCAGTTCGTACAGCTGGCGGGCACATCGTCACACCACTCGGCATGTGCACGGCACGAAAAGAGATTCGCGGGTCCACGTTTGTTGCCAGCTTCAGCATTCTCCCTCAGTGTTCTCGAGACCTAATCATCGGCATGGACTTTCTTAGGGAGCATGGAGCTATCATCGACATTCAAAAACGCCTCGTCACTTTTTCGACAAAGAGCGCCGCAGCGACGACCAACACCTTCCACCCTCGAGCACATCTTCGTGTCATCGACGACGCTGTCACGTTACCAACGCGTGCAAGTGTCGTGGTTCAAGTGGCATGTGACAGACTCTTACACGGTGAAGTGGTCGCAGAAAGCAATCACTCTCTCCTGCTTTCTCAAGGTGTTTGCGTAGCAAGAAGCCTTATTGATTTCCTTGATGGCCACTGTGACGTTCTTGTCACGAACTTCCGCTACGAGCACCGCCACCTTTTCCCCGGTACTGTCATCGCCTACGCCGACCCAATCGCCGATGTCACTCAATGTTTTGTTTCCGAGGCAATGGGCACTGCTGAAGCACCTCTACGCAACGTCGACATTAGCCCAACGCTTCCTGTAGACAACAAACAATCCCTGCGCGAGCTGTTGCTCGAGTTTCACTCTTGCTTTGCTCGGTCGTCGAAGATACGTCAAAGGGCGATTACGAAACACCGTATCATCACCTATGACGACGCGCACCCCATACGGCAACAGCCATATCGTGTTTCCCCCACCGAACGACATGCCATTCAAACGCAGGTGAAGGAATTGCTTCAAGACGGCGTAATACAGCCTTCATGCAGCCCCTGGTCATCGCCAGTCGTGCTCGTTAAAAAGAAAGATGGCACGCTTCGGTTTTGTATTGACTACCGGAAGCTAAACAAGGTCACAAAGACGTGTACCCGTTGCCTCGTGTCGACGATTCTCTGGACAGGCTGAGGTGCGCGAAATATTTCTCAGTTTCGATCTGAAAAGTGGCTACTGGAAAATTGAAGTAGATGAGCGGGACCGCAAGAAAACTGCCTTTGTGACTCCAGACGGCCTTTACGAATTTAGAGTACTCCCTTTCGGCCTCTGTTCCGCTCCAGCCACATTCCAGCGAATGATGGATACCGTTCTCGCTGACCTCAAATGGAAAAGCTGCCTCGTCTATCTCGATGATGTCGTTGTCTTTTCGGAAACTTTTGACGAGCACCTTCGACGCCTTCGGAATGCACTCGAAGCCATTCAATCGGCTGACCTTACCCTCAAGCCAGAAAAATGGCATTTAGGTTACGAGGAACTGAAGTTTCTCGGTCACGTCGTGAGCGCGGCAGGTGTTCGGCCCGACCCCGAGAAGATTGCTCTGCTTTTCCAGCTCCAACAGGCAAGAAAAGTCTCAGACGATTTTTGGGCTTGTGCGCATATTATCGACGCTTCATTGAAAATTTTTCGAATATTGCAGAGCCGCTATTTCGCCTTACGCGTGACAACGCGCCATTCCTATGGACTGATGAACAACAGACCGCCTTTGCTGATCTACAACGTCGATTGTCTTCTCCTCCCGTGCTCGGTCATTTCGATGAGGACACTGACACAGAAGTACGCACTGACGCCAGCAATATCGGTCTCGGAGCTATCCTGGTGCAAAGGGAAGACAGGACTGAACGAGTTATAGCCTACGCGAGCCGCACTCTGTCACGCGCCGAGTACAATTATTCCACCACAGAGAAGGAGTGCCTCGTGGTCATTTGGGCTACTACAAAGTTTAGGCCGTATCTCTACGGGCGGCCATTTAAAGTTGTGACCGATCATTACGCTTTGTGCTGGTTGGCCAACCTCCGAGACCCTTCTGGACGATTAGCACGTTGGAGTCTGCGACTCCTGGAATTTAACATCACCATCGTATACAAGTCAGGCAGAAAACATGAAGATGCTGACACGCTATCACGAGTACCTGTTGGATCCCAGAATCCTGACGAGGAAGATAACAGCGCCTTCATGGGAGCCCTCAGCGGGCCGGATCTGCTCGCTAAACAGCGATCGGACACTGAGTTAAGGCCCATCATTGATCACTTAGAAGGCGGCATCGCGTCCATTCCTCGCTCTATTTCGCGACGGTTGTCGTCATTTTGCCTACGAGAGGGCATATTATACAAAAGAAACACAGGTGCTGTCGACAAACAACATCTTCTAGTAGTGCCTCAAGCCCTTCACGACGACATTCTATTAGCCTGCCACGACGAGCTGACATCTGGTCACTTGGGCTACTCAAGGACTCTGGACAGGGTACGACAACTGTACTACTGGCCTAGACTGACTGCTTGCGTCAAACGCTACGTCAAAGGACGTCGTGAATGCCAGTGCCGCAAGTCACACCCCTTCAAGCCTGCAGGCCTTCTCCAACCTATCGACCCTCCGCGTACGCCGTTTGATCAAGTTGGAATGGACCTTCTTGGACCATTTCCCTTGTCTTTCTCCGGAAATAAGTGGATCATTGTCGCAACCGATTACTTGACGCGTTACACTGAGACGAAAGCACTACCACGCGGGCAGCATCTGAGGTTGCCCAGTTTTTTATGCATCACATTGTGCTTCGGCATGGCGCACCGTGATTCATCATCACTGACCGAGGGACGGCATTTACGGCGAAGCTCCTGGACGACATCTTCAAGTTGAGTTACACGAGTCATCCAAAAGGCCACTGCATACCACCCTCAGACTAACGGCTTGACCGAAAGACTAAACAAAACACTGGCAGACATGATATCTATGTACGTGGATGTGCAGCACAAAACATGGGACGAAATCCTGCCGTACGCAACCTTTGCGTACAACACTGCCACGCAGGAAACTACACGATTCACGCCGTTTCGCCTCGTTTATGGTCGAGATGTTCAAACTATGCTCGACGCCATGATTCCGTATGACGACATCGATCAGCTCGACCAGTTAGCTCCTGACGTCGAGGAAAACATTCAGCGCGCCGAGGAAGCACGTCAACTGGCCCGTGCGCACATAAGACAGCAGCAGTGTACAGATGCAATAAGGTACAATCTCCACCATCGACAAGTTACCTATGAGCCCGGTGACCAAGTTTGGGTTTGGACCCCCATTAGACGGCGAGGCCTCAGCGAGAAACTCCTGAGCAAGTACTTCGGACCGTACACAGTGCTAAGGCGTGTCAGCGACGTGAACTATGAAGTGATTCCTGACGGAGACCTACCATCGTCCAAACGCCGATTACCACGCCCAGAGATTGTACATGTCGTCCGCCTCAAGCCGTATTTTACACGGTGATGTTCATATATAGTGTACTGATGAACAAACTTTTCTTTTTGCTGTAGTCGCGTCGTCCTCCGAAGAACTGCGAAGCGATTTTCTTTTCCCCGACCACAGAACGCATTTTTTGCCTCGTTGCTTGACCGCCTGTGGGGTAGCGCGTTTACATTTTTCTTGTGTGTGTGTCTTACCTAATTTGTGTACTTTCCGTGTACGTCTTGTGTTTGAGCATCGAGTCGATGCTTCATTGGGAGGGGGAATAATGCCACCTGGTGTTTTGAGCCCGCAAACAATCATCATTGGGTGCCCAGCAAGAACGGAGAAGACGACGAAGTCGAGGATCCCGCGCCAGCTGGAGAACCGTTTCTTCGTGTCTGGCATTCTTCGTGTCTGGCTGCTCATACTGTTGCTTGCGCTTGCCTTAGCGCGTGACAATATCAAAGACATGGGACCGCCCCCCCCCCCCCCCCCCCCCCGCTATCGCGTGTGCGTGTGCTTGTGAAGAAATGAAGTAAAAAGTAAAGTAAGCTTAGTAAATACAGTAAGTACGACAGGTACAGTGGGCGTTTGGAGCAACGGTCTCTCATCGCGCCACTGAATGGACCAGTCTTCGAAAACGAATCATTGAGACGACCCGTGCGATCGGAGAAGACATCGTTAATTGTTAATTTCCATTAAGCGTAGATGGTGTCGTCCTCGTCGGGGCGAAGTGCGTTTCACAAGTGAAGGACGGCTATACACGTGAAAATACACGTGTGACCAGGCTATACCTACTCCCATAGCAATAGCTTGTTCGCTGCGTCTTTGCGCTAGAAAACTTAAATACGCGCAAAAACGCGTAAGGCTTTTTTTTCGAAGCTTTCGTCGCCCTGCTCCCTCAAACGAGAGGGTTGCATTTCCTGCGGCAAGTGCATGGGCTGCTGTGTCTTCCGCTGTGTGCGAGCGTGCAGCCGTGATTTGCCTTTACGTCAACAGATTCATAATTGTACAGAATATTTCACCGCACAGCATAGATATGGTATGTGTACGCATTTTAAGTAGTGCGTGCAACTCATTTCTGCTTCACTTACGCCTGTGCAAACAGGAAGCGGCCTTGTACCTCACAGAATCTCGACTGATTGGTGTACTAGTGATGCAGGAATGAACTTCGGGCTTGTTCAGTGCATAGTGCACATAATCAATTTCTCAGCACGCGTGAACTCCGACGAGAACTGTCAGCGCCTGCAACAAGAGTTTACTTACTCTGTACTGCGCACGCAGTAATTCATGCTTGTCGGCTGTCTGTTTCGTGTATTCTGTTGCGAGGCGGTGGAATTTCACTGCTGTCATCAACCCCTTCGTGTGTACATTGCTGGTTTGGGATTCCACAACAAAACAGCAACTACCAGCCTTCCGTAATTGCTGGTTTGGGATTCAACAACACAACAGTAATTACCAGCCTTCCGTAGGGGCGCAATCGCAAACAAGAGACGTTTCTCGCGCAGACTAAGCCTACGTTCGCACTTGGGAAGCGGCAAGCGGGCGGAAAGGCCAAAGCGGCCGGAAATTTTTTTTTCCGCGCCTGTCCAAGTTGTTCATATTTGTTTTGCTACCGCCGCGGCCGCCGCTGCCGTTTTCGTCCAGATCTATCTTGTCTGCGTACGTTTGTCGGCGTGGTGGCGCTCATTAACGCATTATTTCGAGCGGTATGTTCATTCTTTGACCCACGTACCGTCATCAAAAGTGATCATTTTACGCAACTTCGCGTGTCATCTGCGACCTTCGGTAAATTCCTCGTTGGCGTTCCGTAATTCTCCTCACACGGGCGCGGTAGCGCTGAGTCACAGGTTGGTGCCTAGGCGTGATAATATTTATTTAATAGCTTTTATTTACAAGTTGTAATAACATTCCATCATTTCGTATTGTCGGTGCCTCCAGGACACCAAAGGGGCAACGGGAACACCACAGTTAAAACCCGGGCTGGCCCTTGTGTTGGGGCTCGCCAAAGCCTGTGCGTCCTACGTGAGACCTACGCTCCCGATCTATCGTCGCGACGAGAAAAGCACCCCGCGACTTCTGCAACATACCGTACACGTGCGAGGAGAATTATGGAGCGCCAACGAGGAATCTGCCTAACTATTGTCTGCCGTGGAAGTGGAAGAAGAAATGGCTTTTATACTTCTACCTACTTGTTTTCTAGAAATGGACAATGAATAAACGAAAGACGCGGACACCTCGGAAACGGCAGTGGTGGGTTCGCCTGGCTTTGCAAAAGCGCGGGAAGTTGGGTCACGCCAAGGCTTCGTTGCCGCATCTCCGGTAGCGCGACGTTGAATAATATCGCGATTATTGCTGACAGTACGTTTTAGTGCCACTCTTGTCGTAGAGCAAGGGCTGGTTCTTGATCGCGTTGATCAGCATTAGAGCCTACACTTTCGGTGCCATGTTCAATTTTACGACCGGTTGTTTACATGCTAGTGTAGCTTCCAGTGAAGCAGAACGACTTTCCGCCGCGTTTCCGCTTCGCCATGGCGAAAAAATCGGCCCGAGACCGATTTGGCTCGCAGCCTGTTTTTCTGCCTGTTTCGCCGCCTAGGCGGGCGGATTTTTGCAAGATTTTGCCGCTTCCGACATCTTCGAGACCAAGTGTGAACGTAGCCTAAGATCCTGCGCGAGCGTGGCCTAACCGGCACCTGAAGGGAAGCGGTGGAAATGTATACCGAAGATTTCGACCACCTGGGGTCTTTAACGTGCACCTAAATCTAAGCAAACGGGCCTCGAGCGTTTTCGCCATCATCTGAAATGCGGCTGCCGCATTTGTTGCGCATTTGTTGCTTCAGAATACGGCCGCCACATTCTCGCCCAAAACTTCACAGAGTGTCAAAGCCTTGACAAACACCGTGACAGTTTTTTCCATATGCAGACATTATTCGATGTAAATTACCAACCCAAACGGAAGCGCGCAGGAATGAAATTGTGACAGTAGCATCGGTTTCATGAATTATGTCAGCGCGAAGCGACGAGAACAAAGGGTGGGTAAGTGGGGGGGGGGGGGTTGCGGAAAAAAATTCGGGGGGGGGGGGGAGTTCAACCCCCCCCCCCTGACTACGCCCCTGATGTGCAGGTGAGTCTGGATACTGTCTCCAGTGTTCCGACTTGAGAATTCTGCATATGCATCTCCAGTGGCCATGTGAGGGCTCTAGAAGGCCAAACAGTGTACTCACTTCTTTCAGTGGTGTATCACACTTTAGGCAATATGACAGGAACTGCGGTTTGCATGCCGTGAAAGTGATGACACACACACAGGCATCGGCCCGGTCTTGTGAAGGCAGAAAACACAAAGAGCCCAATGAAGAAGAAATGAGGTGAATTAGAGCAAGCTCGTCGGCTAGTTGGTGCATGGTGAAATTGAAAAAGGGAGGTACTAGCGAATACTCAAGGACGCCTACACAAGGAAAACACATTAGACACGGACTTTCAACTGTGTTTTTGTAATTTACATTGCCCCACAAAACCTCTGACCCATGTACATCTTCACATCCTCCCAAGACAAGATATTTAATTGTTATAATAGTGCAAGTGTACATGTTTGGTAGCTTTATATGTGGTAAAGAATAACCTAAACAAAAAAAAAACTAATAAAGAGAATATGCATAAGATACATAGGATTTCATAGAAAATGGATGGGGAAGCTTTTAGTAGGGGTAGGCTCTCTGAAATTTGGGGGTGGGCCAACTTGGAATTCGCATCATTATCAGCCTATATTTAGGTCCACTGCAGGCCGAAGGCCTCTTCCTGCAATCTCCAATTAACCCTGTCTTGTGCTAGCTGATTCCAACTTGCGCAAATTTGCATGCGGGCTATGTTATATTTAGGGGTGGAATAAAGTGAACTTTGGAGGTGGGGTGGCCCAACTGAAGTTCGCGGGACAACTTCAATTTCAGGGTGGGCAAACTTGAAATTTGGGGTTCGCACAACTGAAATATGGAATTGGGCCAACTTGAAATTTGGGCATAAACATTCTTAAATTTGGGGGTAGGCCAATTTAAAATTTGGAAGTGAGCCATCCTTATATTTGGGTTGAGCCAACTTGCTATTTCGGGGTGGACGAACTTGAAAGTTGAGGGTGTGCCAACTTAAAATTTGGAAGTGGGCCAACCTGACATTTGGGTTGAGCCAACTTGCTATTTGGGGGTGGACGAACTTGAAAGTTGAGTGTGTGCGGACTCGAAATTTGCAAGTGGGCCAACCTAAATTGTGGGCCGGGCCAACTTGAAATTTGCATGTGGGCCATTTTAAATTTAGGGGTGGGTCAAATTGAAGTTGGAGGTGGGGTGGCTCAAGTGATGTTTGGGGTTGACCAACATAAATTCGGGGGTGGGTCAACTTCAAATTTTGCAAGTTTGTCAACCTAAAATTTGGGGGTGGCCCAACTGAAATTTGGGAATGGGCCAACTTCACTTTCAAGGTGTGCGAACTTGAAATTTGTAGTTTGTACAACTGAACTGTGGGGTTGACACAACTTGAAATTTGGGGGTGGGATAACTTTATGTGTGGGTCAACTTGAGGTTTTTGTGTGGCCCAATGTGCAATTGAACTCTGCTGAGTGTCCTTCGAACTATGCACTCCTCGCTCGTAAGCGAGTGCATTGGCGTGTTTTCATTACCAAGACACAGAATGCAGGCAAGAGCTTGCGTGGACAAGGAACGCGTGCATAACACAGGTGAGAGTGGCAGTGAGGGTTACATGGCATCGCAGCAATGCACTCTCTCCTCATGCAACAACTCATCTACTACTGCGGCAGCTTGAGTGCCCTTTTGCCCACCCTGCTCCTTCGAGGCACTCTCGTACCCGGCCATCCTGCTCAATTGGTACAATCGCTTTCAAGGGGGCGGATATGGCGAGAAAAGCTTACAATTGTATGCTGATGCCTAAGCATTCTTTGCCACCGCAAAGGATATGGGTAGATGAGCATAAGCTAAGAAAAGCAAGTAAGGAAAAGTGAAGTCACAGTCGAGCCAAACACTCCCAAGCATTAGTAGACAATTCGGAGAATTTCTGTTGCTGCTTCTTTTCTTCTGTAGACTTGCGATCGGGCTATTGGCAAGTGGCATTGTCCGAGTCTGACCCACGGAGTAATCTGACCATGCAAAGACAGCTTTCATTATGCCTGTCAGGCATGCGTGAATTTATGGTGATGCCATTTGACCTATGCAAGGTACCTGCGACATTGGAATGGGTGATGGACAATATTTTGTGAGTCCACAAATGAAAGAAGTGTTTGTGTTATTTAGACGACATGATAGCTTTCTTCCGTTATTTCACCACTCACGTCACTCGTCTACGCGAATTTCTTCTTTGCCTTACCACTGCTGGCCTTCAACTTCAGAACCCGCCAGCTGACGATACTTTGCCATGTCGTTTCCAAACATGGTGTTCTTCCTGACAAGCTTTGTGCTGTCACAGAATTTCTGCAGCTAACTACAGTGAAAGAGCATGAAGCGTTGTCGGTCACTGCTATTATCAATACGTCAACATTTTTTGGCGATACCCCAGCCCATATGTAATAAGTATAATGTTTTGTGTGTGCACAAAAATGTGTTATTTTCAGACGTTTGATTGCTATTGACACGTATACATGTTTATCTTTCACCGGTGGCCCCTTTCCACCGGCCAACAAATGTTAAACGTTATCGCTGGGCGCAGGACGCGCCTGTATCGGAAGTTTCTAGAACGTTATCGATGCTCCTTTCCGTTGCCAGTTTTCACCGACGCTTATGTTATCTGATTGTATGAGCGACGCCAATTGTCTAAAACTTTCTGGAAGACACGCGCGTACCAGGGATTATCTGGAACCTTCGATGACTCAGGTATAAAAGCCAACGCGCTTCGCCGCTGATCAGATTTTCGACGACCGCCGACTGTGATCGCCCCTTTCGTTGTGCTTTGAGTGTAGCTTGCTTTTGTGGGCACAGGTTCGCCCAATAAAGAATCAGTTTCGTCATACACAGTTTTACGACTGTTTAGTTCAGCGTCACTACTACGTGACATCTGGTGGAGGTGCTTTTGTGTCCATGCAGCGGACGCCCCCGCAAAGCCGCGACCCAAGCCCGAAACCGGAGGACGAGACAAACGTCGCCAAGGACCAGCGAGCTAGCCGTAGGCAGCAAGGACTTTTGCCAGAATACGGACTTCTTCCCGAGAAGACCACAGCGATCAAGGCCAAGTCAACCACCCCAATGGCAGCCCCAGCGTCCCCCATCCTGCTGCATCAACCTCGGGAGCCACCGACCTTCCGTGGATCATCAGCTGAAGACCCTGAAACATGGCTGGAGACGTACGAGAGGACCGCGACATGCAACAAATGGAGCGACGATGACAAGCTGCGCCATGTCTATTTTTCGTTGGATGACGCTGCTCGGACATGGTTTGAGAACAGAGAGACCACCCTGGTGACTTGGGACCTATTTCGCGAGAACTTCGTGAGGACCTTCACGACTGTCGTACGAAAAGAAAGGGCTGAAGTTCTCCTGGAAACCAGAGTTCAATTGCCGAACGAGAGCATCGCGATCTTCACGGAGGAGATGACTGGCCTCTTCCGCCACGCCGACCCTGACATGTCTGAAGAAAAGAAAGTTAGGTTCTTGATGCGGGGCGTCAAAGAGCATCTATTCACCGGATTGATGCGCAACCCGCCCAAGACTGTGGCAGAATTTATTTCGGAGGCGACAACGATCGAGAAGACGCTTGAAATGTGAGCCAGGCAATACAACCGCCGTGCGCTGACAAACTACGCCGAAGCTCAAGCTCTAGGCGCCGACGACCTGCACGAGACGATCAGAGCGGTTGTACGGGAAGAACTACAGAAATTATTCCCAAGATCGCAGCCTTAGGTCACTACATTCGCTGACATAGTTCAAGAAGAGGTTCAGCGATCACTGGAAGTGCCAGAAGTTCCGGCATCGCCTCAACCACAGCCGCAAGCGATGACCTACGCCGCCGTCGCCCGTCGTCAAGGCCCCCCTCCGCGCTCGCACCAGGGCCCCGTAACGCCGCAGTCCCGTCGCCCACCGCCGCCGCCGCCTGCACGCCCGCCCGTCGCCCAGCGCAGTTACCAAAGGAAGACGGACATTTGGCGCGCCCCCGACCACCGCCCGCTCTGCTATCACTGCGGGGAAGCCGGCCATGTCTACCGCCGATACCCATACCGCGAGATGGGCCTACGAGGGTTCGCCGTCAACGCGCCGCGTCCAGTGCGGGGTGAACGACCACGTGACATCGCCGACTACCTCACCGGAGCTCAGTGGCAACCACGACGACCCTCACGCTCGCCGTCACCAGGCCGCTACATCTCGCCGCATCGCCGCCTGTATGCCGGCCCAACCCGGGGCCGATCTCCCAGCCCATACCCGGGAAACTAAAAGCAGCAACCGATGGAGGTGCGGTTGCTGTACGACGCAATGACGAAGATCCTCCGCCGCCACCGACGACGACGATTCGCGAATCATCACGACGAGATATCAGCACGCCGTCTAGCGACAACCTTGACAACACTTCGCCGCCGAAATAAGACCTTCTGACGCGAAGTAGCAGCAGCAGACCAAGCCGACGCAGCCGTGATCCGACGCCACGAATTAACCGCAACTCCAGACGCCGGTCTACCGATCTAGACGTGCTAATCGATGGTCATAACGTCACCGCTCTCGTCGACACTGGCGCCGATTATTCCGTCTTCAGTGGCACGTTCGCCGCCAAGTTGAAGAAGGTGAAGACAGCCTGGCAAGGACCCGATATCCGGACAGCGGGAGGCCACCTAATAACGCCGGCTGGAATCTACACAGCGCGAGTCACGGTCAACAACCGCACTTACCCGGCGAGCTTCGTAATCCTGCGGCACTGCTCCAGAGATGTCATTCTAGGCATGGACTTTCTAAACCAACACGGTGCAGTCATCGACTTACGATCTAATTCGATAACACTTTCAACGTACAACGCGATGCCACCGGATAGAAACATCAGTTACCATGCCTTGAATGTGCTAGAAGAACAAGTCACCGTTCCGCCTTGCTCCAGCGTAATGATTTCCGTCGGTGCCGAAGTGCCTGCAGATATGGGGGCGTCATCGAGGGCGATCATCACTTACTGCTCGACCGTGAAATTTGCGTCGCTAGAGGCATAGCTGAGCTACGTGAAGGGAAAGCAAGAGTGATGCTCACGAACTTCAGCCACGAATACAAGCACATTAACAAAGGCACAACGGTCGCCTATATCGATGAAATAGTACAAGCCAGCAGTGCTTTCGCCTTCACGGATTCTAGTGCACCTTCAACGACGACTGTAGTACCTGAACCAACTTTCGACGTCAATCAGAACCTTCCCAATCATAAGAAAGAACAGCTAAAAGCTCTGCTCCTGCAATACAAGGACTGCTTCTGGTCGTCGTCAAAAGTTCGACAAACCCCTGTCGCCAAGCACCGCACTATAACCGACGAATATGTCCGCCCACTCCGTCAGAGCCCTACCGAGTTTCGGCGCGCGAACGCGAGGCCATAAGGCAACAAGTCTACGAAATGCTACGCGACGACATCATCCAGCCGTCCAAGAGTCCATGGGCGTCCCCCGTGGTGTTAGTGAAGAAGAAGGATGGAACCCTACGTTTCTGCGTCGATTATCATCGCCTCAACAAGATCACGAAGAAGGACGTATACCCCCTCCCACGGATTGACGACGCCTTGGATCGACTCTACAACGCAAAGTATTTTTTGTTGATGGACCTCAAAACCGGCTACTGGCAAATCGAAGTCGACGAGAGGGACCGGGAGAAGACTGCCTTTATAACAGCAGACGGATTGTTCGAGTTCAAGGTCATGCCGTTTGGTCTTTGCTCGGCACCTGCGACTTTCCAACGCGTCATGGATACAGTACTGGCAGGCTTGAAGTGGCAGACTTGCCTCGTCTATTTGGACGAGGTCGTTGTGTTTGCCTCAAGCTTCGAAGAACACCTGCGGCGCCTTGAAACAGTTCTTCAAGCAATCAAAAATTCCGGACTCACGTTAAAGCCAGAAAAGTGCCGCTTCGCATATGAGGAGCTCTTGTTTTTGGGCCACGTCATCAACAAGTCTGGAGTGCGCCCCGACCCTCAGAAAACTGCGGCCATCTCCAACTTTCCTCCGCCCGCTGACAAGAAGGCAGTGCGTAGATTTCTTGGACTGTGCGCCTATTACAGGCGCTTCGTCAAGAATTTTTCACGGATCGCTGAGCCACTGACGTATCTCACGAAGGCCGACGTCGAGTTGAAGTGGGAGACGCCGCAAGTCGAAGCATTCTAAGAACTGAAGGGACGCCTGCAATCGCCGCCAATACTTGCGCATTTCGACGAAAACGCCGATACCGAAGTCCACACCGACGCAAGCAGCGTAGGACTCGGCGCCGTGCTTGTGCAGAGGACTGACGGACTAGAAAGGGTTGTAAGTTACGCTAGCCGGTCGCTGTTGAAGGCGGAAGCAAATTATTCCACAACAGAAAAGGAGTGCCTCGCCATCATCTGGGCTACATCAAAGTTTCGCCCCTACCTCTAGGCAGGCCCTTTAAAGTTGTGAGCGACCACCACGCCTTGTGTTGGCTAGCTAACTTGAAGGATCCTTCAGGTCGCCTCGCACGCTGGAGCCTGAGGCTTCAAGCATTCGACATCACCGCCGTTTACAAGTCCGGGCGAAAGCACTCTGACGCCGATTGTTTGTCTCGCGCCCCTGTCGAACCGCCGCCACAAGACGACCAGGATGACGACACTTTCTTGGGACCCATCAGTGCCGACGAATTCGCCGAACAACAACGAGCCGACCCGGAACTAAGGAGCCTTGTCGACTACCTGGAAGGCAAGACCGTCATTGTGCTGAAGGTGTTCAGGCGAGAATTCGCGTCGTTTTTCTTGCAAAACGACATTCTCCTAAAGAAGAACTTCTCGCCTCTCCGAGCTAACTACCTCCTCGTGGTACCCTCAGCATTGCGTCCAGAGGTTCTGCAAGCTCTCCATGACGACCCAATGGCTGGACATCTCGGTTTTTCACGCACTCTCGCGAGGATACAAGAAAAATACTACTGGCCTCGCCTCTCTGCCGACGTCGCCCATTACGTAAGGACATGCCGAGACTGTCAGCGACGCAAAACACCGTCGACAAGGCCAGCCGGACTTCTCAGCCAATCGAGCCACCTCGCCGACCGTTCCAGCAGATCGGAATGGACTTACTGGGGCCTTTTCCGACGTCGACGTCCGGGAATAAATGGATCGTCATCGCTACGGACTACCTCACCCGCTATGCCGAAACAAAACCCAGGCGGCACGTCAGCTCGGACCAACGTTCGATACGTATTGGCACTTCCTGGCCGAGTGATGGCCTAAGGTTAACAGCGTGGTTCCAATATGGGCTGGGCCATTCTAATTCCTGGCCGAATGATGGCCTAAGATTAACAGTGTGGCGCGAATATAGGCTGTACCATTCCGATAGAGATCCAACGCTGGCCCGCATTACACATTCAGTAAACAGTATTAGCTCGTCCATTCAACAAGGCGGGAATTATTGGACCAACTTTCATATGGACTTGCCAACATGGGTTACTAAGTTCGCTTTATTTGGGCTACATTGGTCCGTAATAAGCCAATTTACGCCTTATCAATTTTTAATACTTTCTGGTACGACTTTCTAAGGTTAAATAGCATGTTTGAAAGACTAATGCACTGATCACAGGCACACTGCACAGGAACCAGAAATACGTTTGCAAGCTGTGACCCCTTCAACAGAGCTGATACCACGTTGGTTAATTAATTAGTTCGCTTGACGATACTACTTTCGTTGAGATTTAATGACAGCTTCGCTGATATGCTTATCTGTCACGGGGGACGTGCTGATCGATTTGCTGTGACAGACCGCGGGTTGTTCACAACAGGGCACGGGTATATACTGGCGCCGGCCGCTTAAGTGTGCTCCACACGTGATAATTAAGCAATGGTTTGTGAATGACCTTATGATAAAAAATAATTACGAGGAACGTATGCTTGCATTACGGTCAGAGGATTACGTAGTACAGTAATCGCAAGTGGCTCCATGTATGGGCGGTTGCCGAGTGCTTGAAGCGTGTACATAAGCACTCAAAATTTGTTACCCGTCGCAAACGAAACAGTGCGACCTTGCAATGTTCGCTAGAATGCTATGCTTCCAAGTTTTCGCACGGCAGCCGATGAAATAGCAAAGTCCTTTTCTTGGCGCCGTCGGCAGAAAAGGCACTCGACTCGATCATTGGTGTCGACGGCATGTCGATGCAATGTCTGTCTTATCAAATCGAACCTTAAAGAGACGTTTACGCGTCACTCATTCTGTAAACCCAAAAACTGATGAAAAAAGGAATATATATATATATATATATATATATATATATATATATATATATCACTACGTAAAGTGCACCGTCGGGTGCTTTGTATAGGTGGTCGTGTGCGCGTGGTGCGGATACCTTCTCACCATTCTCGGCAAGACGTGTGTTCGAATCCTCCTCTTTTTTTCCTTTTCTTTTTTTTTCAGTTGCTTATGAATGCGCGGTAAACGTTTGTAATTCCATGCGTTTTCACCCCGATTAATCTGTGGTTATTGGGAGAAATGCCGCTGAAGTGCTAGCATTTCTGGGGGACTTCCGAAGAAAACAATTAAATTATGGGGTTTTACGTGCCAAAACCACGATGTGATTATGAGGCACGCCGTAGTGGGGGACTCCGGAAATTTGGACAACCTTGGGTTCTTTAACGTGCACGGGTGTTTTCGCATTTTGCCACCATCGAAATGGGTCGCCGTGGCCGGGATTAGATCCCGCGATCGGGGACTTCCGAGACATGCTCACAAAAGTCTGGATGGATGGGTGGATAAGGCTGCACCCTTTAAATCGAGCGGCGGCACACGCAACCTAGTCGTGACTAATAAGTTATTTTGTACTTAGCGGAGGGTGAGCTTGCAGTATTCGCGACTCCAGCAATTCACGCGACACCTAGCGGCGAGCGCCGGAAACCTCACACGGAGGTCGGAGCGCCGGAGCAGACGCTCCGTCGATAGCTTTCGTACTGCGATCGGGTGCGATACGATGAAGCCACCATCTACGAAACTACGCACCGCCGTGGAATTATGCTGCGTTTTTCAGTTTTGCGGCGCCGAAGAGCCACATGGATTGCGAATCTTACCATAAGCTGCAACAACGGCAATAGTTGTGTTCTCAACATGTTGCTCGAGAAAGTTTTCTTTTTTTTCTTTTCAGGCGAGGGTCGGTTTGTTATTTGTGTAAAGAGAACGCGATCCTGTTTCTGGTACTACGTTTGCAGTAAAGTGCTACAGCGAACTTGAGGAAGTTTGCGTTGAGGTTGTTACTGCCATCGTGATAACGTTCAGCGTATGCGTGCTGCAACATGCAGTTTCATGTGATAGCTGGCGCGGTAATGCAGATTATGATGCAAATGTCACCGCGGTACTCAAGCTTTCATTGATTAAAGCTTTTATATCGGATACATGCGGCGCACAATCGGTACATCGGAGTTTCAGGTACTCCCGCGTAACGTCAGTAAATCGTTCTATGTAAGCACAATATGTACGCACCAGCGTGCAAAATAACTATGGGGTGGCATAGCGGTACGCCTTCATTGCGACGTGGACATGCTACCCGTGTAACTAGTGCAAATTAGTATGCGCTTATCTGAAATTGCGTAATTATCAAAGCAATTGTATCCCTTATCAGTGTATGAAGGAAAGTGGCAGTTCAGAGGCGAACACAGTTTTGGCCACTTAAAGTGCAGGATACGTCAATTATAGAATAACATGGAAAATTAATTAGATTCATAATGCAGCAGCTTAGTTAACATTACCTTCCACAGAAACATTTGTTTTATCTCGTTAGTTTACACAGCAGCCATAAGCGACATGTTCAGCGGCATGGGATGAGTAATCAGTCATGGTCAGGCCATGCAGAACAAGCCTTACCTGTACATGGTGTGCAAATGTGTTTTTGTTGTAGTAAGGAGATCTTTCGGTTTGTTATTTATAGCTTTGTTCTCTACGAGAGAAACAATGCGCGAACTACTGCAATAACTACAGCTAAGCGAAGCAGCAGTCACGTTGCGCAAATCTTGAATGTAAAATAGATAACAGGAACACAAAAGTATAGCGAGAAAGGTTCGCCACATATTCGTAGTGCATGCTCGCGAGAAAGTGCAAAGCTTGATTTTAGGTTCGCTCGCTCTCTGGACTGAAAAGAGCGTGCAGAGTTTGCGCCTTCGCCGAACGAACAACAATGAGAAAGTGCATGCGCGCCGGCTGCGCATTTATCCGCATGTACAGCGGCAGCAGCTGATCGAGCAAGTCGGTGCGCTGCTGCGGGCCATGTAAAACATGCCAACCTGAGCAGGTTGTAAGATTTCGGCAATCCTGGCGAGGCCAGCGTGACGTATCCAACTTCGCCGGCCGCTGTCTCGCACGCTCAAAACGCCGGACTATCTATCCGTGCCTTCACAGTGAATATAAAAGCAGCAGAAACGTGCTTGTACTTTTCCGACAATCCGACAGTGCACGAGTACTTCGGTTCCACGACCAATGAATGGGTTCAAGAATACATCGGTGATTTTCATCAGAATCTCGTGCGGGTCCGCTGTCACGTACGGCAGATGTTTGCACAGACCGTGCGACCATTTCAGCCTCATTACCCACTGTGCCTCTCTCAGATCGGCTAAAATGATTTGGTCGGCGTAAGCTACTCACTTTCCTTCCACAAAATAGCGCAAACCGGCATCACACTGCACGAAAATCATCAAACTACACTGTACTGTACATCCAACACAGTGGTTGCGGCGACGGGGGGACCTCCGTATAGCCGCCATGTTGCACAGTGTAGCCAGACGCGGCCAGTTTTCGCAGCGCCCCCTGCAGTTCATTTGAGTTGCGAATAGGCCGCCCCCTGTCTTAACAGGCGACTATATAGCAGCATTGGTGAAGTGATGTTGAGGCTAATGTGCCTGGATTAAAACATGTTAGAAGCTTCTATGGTAACAAATCATATAACATGAAACATACACATACTCACGTGTCATCACAGACTTTTGAATTCATCATTAAAAAAATGCCACAGTCATTCATTACACTGTGCACAATAATAACAGCTTATACAAGTGACCAAATGCTGTGCATAAAAAGATTTAATTCATGGGGTTTGATGTCCCTAAGCAACAGGCGTGTACGTAGCTGTGATAAATGTTGTGGTGGAAGAAAATGGATTCATTTTGACCTCCTGGGAGTCCAACATGCAGCCAAAGTGCATTATACACAAGTATTATTTTGCCTTTTGCCCACATTCATTGCATTGTGGCCACTGCTGGTAGGATCGACTAGTATTTTCAGTGTTATCCATACAGAAAGGCAATGTAAACTTCCATGGCAATTATATATCAGAAGGCATTTTTTCTGAATGTTGCACCATCTGACACATATGTAGTCACAACTCTGAACCCTCAAAACGCTTGTCCCTTGTCTACTCTTTCTTTCGTGCCATGTCTGCTTTTTTGGGGGGGAGGGGAGGGGGGGGGAGGTTCTTAAATCATGTTTCATATGCACCAACTAGGCTTCTAAATGCCCTTTTATGTGAACTACAGTTTATTAAAAAGCTTGTTGTTTCTTTGTGTGGTGTTCATCTTTAGCACTGGAAACAGCTTAAAATCTGCAAAACTAATGACAACTGGAAAGTTCGTGTAGTAACCTGATGAAATGGCACACACATTTCAAATAAACTTTAGTTTATAGTCACTGCATTATCTGTTTCTTCTTTTGTGTTTGTCTTCAGTGCTGTTTCATCATGTTAATTACCACACCAAACCATCAGCTGCTCCTACTTATGCATACATTCTAAACTGTTTGCAGTGTTGAAGTTATGTGTGAGAATCCTGCTACCAGTTGCTTGAAGGAAGTGCAGTAGGTGTTTGCAATTAACATACACTTTGTGGTAGTGATTGTAACTAGACCTAAGAAATGGAAGCCTAAGTGGCTATTGCATTTACTAACCAAATCGTCATTATCTCCCATGCCAATGCACACAGGAAAATTCTCATGGTTCTGGTGTCTGTTTTCATAACCGTGTACTCACCTCAGATAAGGCTCAACTGTAACAGCAATTTTGCACTTTACATTATAGGTGTGCTAAAGGGGGCTACCAAGTTAGGCTGTATTCGTAAATTATGCACTGCAATAGTAAAACGGCCCCTGTTAACAAAAGAGGCAGCTTTGCAAGTCCGGGAAGAAACAAAATTGGGAGACGAGTGGTAGTGCTGCGGTGAAGTTCTATAGCACCAGGCTCACTGTGATGTCTTGAATTTTGACAAGGGGGACCTACTCGGGTCTACTTGTTTATCGGGTCAAGAATGACTTCATTCTAAAGAAACGAAAAAATAACCTTAGGAACTTTTAAGTACTTCCCTGTCTTAACGCATCCTGAATATGAGGGAACACACCGAAATCTTTCATACTACCACATTGATGCACCAGTACGACATTAAAAAAGAAAAAAAAACCCATTTGGCCTTTATATTCTGCAGTAAAAGTCAACCTAAGTCAGTCTAAGATGACTTAGTTTTGCTCTTTAGTGTCCCTATGCTACGTATACTGAAAGGCAGTGGTTAAGCTGTTGCTTCATTCATAAGGGGCATCATGTCGAAGATGACATGTGCATGACAACTATAAGGACATGCCATGACGCATCACAGATACAGTAATTGTGCCATCTCTCATCTTCCATGGCACAGCTTGAGATAATGTAAAATTGAGTGTGGATTAATGTGGTGCTTCTATTGTGCTAATGCACACGAAAAGGCTGCTCCAGTGGCAATGTGCATGCTTCATGCATAGATGCAGATTTATATACTGTGTTCACGCTAGCTTTCCACATGTGTGGAAGCAGCCAGGGCTGCTGCTATTAAGATGTGAGGCTTAGATAGGCAAGGTGCTGAATGATGACCAACCTGCTCTATTGTGTAGTCACTGTCAGGCTTAGCCCCAAATATGTTGCAATCTAGGCAGAACTACATCGCTGCACCTCACTGCAGCTCATTTTTCAAGCATTAGGCTTGTTGTTATTAATGCTTTGAAAGAGTGCTGCATTCACTCAAATGAATAGAGCTGTCAGCAAGGAATTTGTTGCCTGGAAGCTGATGGGCATTTCAGTAGTGCCACTGATGTGGTGGCACAGTGACTGTGAAAAAAAAAATGAGATGGGCAGCAATATGCCCGTCAAGGTGATCACAACAGAGAAGAATAAACAACGAAATAATCTAATATATGTGCATTTTTGCACAAGAAAGTAGAGAAGGGGCCCAATGTGAATCGACGGTTTTCAGCAACAGCAAGCTTGATGGCTTCTGTAGCCATATTGAAAACCAATTCAAGGGTGGCTACATGACAAAATATGCCACAGAGTTGACATGCAAGAGAAATAATTTGCAGAGCCCTTTTACATGTGGCAGGGTTTACATTCATTGATCAGCGCATCAATGATAGAATGCGTGAACGTTGCTTTTGCTGCCCATGGGCACACAGGTGGCCATTTATTCTTTCATTGTTGTGAATGCAGCTATACTTCCAGTTTTTATGATGTGCATGAGATGGGAAAGGCATGTACAACTCTTGAAAGTGAGCTTCTAGAAATGTACTAATTAAGAAACACAGCTCCTGACATGCAAGCATGACATCTGTTTTTCTCACTGATAAAGAACGCAGACATTTAGAATAACCAATGAGCCTTGTTAAGGTGAGATGCGGCTGCAGGGATCACGCACATACAAAACATTTAGTTGCGATATATCCTTTGAATAAACCCAGAAAGCCTAAAACCCATTTTGCTAAAACAAAACAAAAACAAACAAATAATGAAAAAAGATTAAAAAACAACTTAAACTTTGTCACCTAGAAAGTACATTTCTATCCTCCCCCCACCTGAAAAAAAGTCTTTATAACTAGTAATTCATTATAAATTCACTATCTCAGCTACCTGCAATTTATGCTATGGTTCAGTGTGTCAAAGACACTAGCGTGAATTTCGCAAACTTTCCCACCCTTACATCAGCATTTTGAGCTACCGAACTCATGTGTGTCAAAAATGCCATGTTGGGCATTGTGAAGATAAACTAATATCTCCAAGTCTAACTCTTGTTCTGTCTCTTATTTTGCTTGTGTCCTCCTGGATTTTATGCTGGTTTCTGTTCTAAAACAAAGCAGCTCCATTTAAAGTATGCCAATTACAGAAATGAATTGAGAATATATTAAGCTAGCACAAACAGGGCACTTCTCACTGGAAAACACCAGAATGGTGGCGCTTGTTCTCTTGAGATCGAAATGATGCATTCGTCCGTGCTGCTGCATGAACTTTGGGAAATGTCAGCCTGTTTTCAATGTGCTGCCCTTTTTGGTTGCATCGCTCGCACGCATAATAGCCAGTGTGGCCAACAATATATTTGACGTAGCTCCCTGCAGGAGCATCGAAAACCATGGTTCCAATGCTCACCCGAACATGAACATCTCCTATGCTTAACCCCTCAGAGGTTAGGTCGGAGACTTCTTGCACATATGGCTCTAGGTAATCATGCAGACATAGCGTGTTCCCTGCACCACAGTACACACTGACAAGAAATGGCGGTGATGCCTCCACATTTTTATGCGGCATAAAGTGGACCAAAAGGTAAGCTGGCTACTTTTGTAAAGAGGGACTCCGTCAATGTTGCCTTGTAGCTTCAGTTCACTTGGAACTACTTGCCCCGGCTGCAACACTTGACGAATTCCTTCTGCAAGGCCAAAGTGCACAAGTGAACCATTTTGCTCCATCTGAGCTTTGCGCTCAGTTTTCAAAATCGTCCTAGCATCTTTTGGAAGGTCAGAGATGCCTCTTCGCTGGCAGAAATCGAGGACATCGTTAATGCGTGCATGCGCCATATTATGTTTGGAAGCAATTACAGCAAGCTCTCCACTTGCAGACAGTTGTTCGGAAAGTACATGAGAGAGCGTTGGACTACAAGTGAAGGCTATTCCCTCCTCTGGCCCAGTGAAGCTGTCTGAAGCGAGAAAGTCATCAGACTCATCACTTGAATCGCTACCTTGGGGACCTCCTTTGTCACTTGAGCTGCTATCAGAGTCGCTGTGCTCACATGAGGACGTACCCGCACTATCTGATTGGCATTCTACAAAAGGTGCTTCTTGTGTGCAGACGTCGGCGACAAAGGCTTCACTTCTCGACCACTCGTTCACCCGTTTGAACGGAGGCTCACCACCGTCATCCATGGAAATTGAACTTCACGATTGTCTGCTGGTTCCCGGCCTCGGATGCGAAAGTCGCTCTACACGAGAACTGTCTGCAGAGGTGAAGCTTGCAGCTTCGTCGTTGGACAAGGAAGGCCAACAAGCTGCGCGAGTCCTAGCTCATTCATTATCTTGTTGTACTCCGGCCTTTCAGGCAGAACGCCGAGTCTTCGAGCTCTACTTTTTTTGTGAATTTTCTTGGACTTTGCCGGTGAACTGCTGTTTCCTGCTTAGTTGCGATGGAGATGGACTCTCACGCGCGGCTGCCGGACTCGGTAGTGCCCGCGGCGGCTGCCTCCAGGAAGCGCAACGGCACCGAGAGCGACGCTGATAGCGACGACACCATGCAGTACTATGTCAGCAGTGAAGAATCTTGTGACGACACCTTCGAGCTGGTGCGGAGCCGCAAAGCAAAGAGAAGGTTTGTCAGCACATCATCAAATTCGAGTGCGTCCACCATGAGGTCATCACGGATTACCGAGGTACTCACCATCCTTTTCACGCCAGTTATCGCCACGGACAACCTGAGATGCCTCAACAGGCAAGCCGTGTCTACACATCTAGAAGCACTGGTCCCGAATGAAATCAAGGACATCAGAGTAAACACCCGTAAGAACGTCGTAGCGATCGACGTAGAACGTGCGGCTGCGTTAGATTCTTTGCGCAAGGTCACGGAACTTGACGGGATTAAAGTCCACCCTCATATTCCGCTGGGAAAAGAAAGCAGTACTGGCGTAATTTATGATGTCGACGAAACCATTGCCGACACCGATTTGTCGATCTTAATCAAGCCGGCTACAGAAAACACCGTCATCGCAAACGTTTTTCGTCTCGGCACGTCACGGTGTGTGAAGATCATATTTAAGGGCGAATCCCTACCAACACACGTAAAAGTGGGCCACTTCCGACACGCAGTTCGGCCTTTTGTACCAAAACCACTACAGTGCTGGAAGTGCATGAAGTTAGGCCATGTGAGTAGTGTGTGCAAAAACACTTCCGTGTGTTCTCGATGCACGGGGCCCCACACCACTGACACGTGCGAGGCCAGTGCGCTGAAGTGCACAAACTGCAGCGGCCCTCATGATGCATCCTCAAAGGAGTGCCCCTTAATTCGAAAGGAAATGGCAATTTTAAAGAAAATGGTTAGAGACCACTCGTCTCACCGAGAAGCGGCAGCATCTATTAAGCGACGAAGATCACGTCACCGACGCCGTTCAAGAACCTCCAAAGCCTCTGTACCGCGCGAGCCACGTACATCACCACCCCCTCTCCCGCCCAGGCCAAACGCAGTCAGCTCTAAGGACAAAGGAGCTTCGAACAACACGGCAGCTGACGCTTGGCCTGAACTCCCGAGGCTACATGCACCTACGGAGCGGGAACAGACATCTACAGCAAGGGACACCTCGTCTGTTCCTGATAAATTGACGGACCAGGATCAACAAATTGTTGTTATGCTCAGCTCTCTGGTGAGTGCTCTTCGTGTTCTTCTGGACAAGCTGCAGACACCAACAGCTAGAAGTGCATTGCACGTGCTGGATGCCATCAATCCGGTTCTCGCAAGCCTTGAGAAGTCCAGTGCTTGAAAACTTATATAGCGGAACCATGGCTCGTCGAGAACAGCAGCGATCGTTCCGGGATGATGTCAGAAGCGCCTCCATATTCCAGTGGAATGCGAGAGGCCTGAGGTCACGTATTTCGGATTTCCGGCAGTTCGTGTTTGAAAACCGCTTTCCTGTACTGGTCATCTGTGAACCGAATTTATCAACTACCTTGAGACTATCAGGATATGAACCTTTCGTTTCAACCAATTGTCCCCGAAGTAATAAGGTTCTGGTTTACATTCGCAAGGACCTTACGTATTTCGCCCAGCTCGTACCTCCACACGACGATAACCAATATGTCTGTGTTACTGTGAAAAGGAAGAGGCTGTCTTTTACACTTATTGGCGTCTACCTTTCCCCAACAAGTCAATTCGATAGCAAAAGACTAAAAGATCTTATGGCTGCGACTCACGGTCCTTGGATAATAACAGGGGACTTCAACGCTCACCACCTGATATGGGGAAGCTCCAGGATAAATTCAAGAGGCAGGTCACTCATACCCTTTGCATCAGGCCACAACCTGCGTCTTCTAAATGACGGAAGCCCGACATTTCTGCGAGGAACAACGTACAGCAGCTGCCTAGACTTAACACTGGTGTCACGTTGCCTAACTTCGAGAGTGCAGTGGTTCACTGATAACGAAACCCATGGAAGTGATCATATTCCGACCTATGTGAGAATCGATGGACTAGAAGCTACGTTACCCAATATATCTCGCCAAATTGACTGGTCAGTCTTTGAAGATCTTGAGGAAGACGCATGCAAGAAACCAATCGCACGCAGGCTAGAAGACATCATTGCAGACGCAATGCACGATTGTACGCGTAGCTTCACACTTTCATCAAAGCGTACAGAGTATGACATCGAATTGGAAAGACTTCGTGCACTACGTCGTCGAGCTGAAAGGAGGTACAGGCGCACGAAGTCAATGCTTGACCTCAGAGTAGCTCGCCGAATGCAAAAGAAGATACAGCGCCGGATGGATAAGCTAGAAGATCAAAGATGGAAATGTTTTTGTGAGTCACTGGACCCCCGAAAGCCACTGTCCCGCGTGTGGCGTACCCTAAGGGGTCTTCGCTCATGTCCCCAGCAACCACACCCATTTAACGCCCTTGCTCTCCATCAAAACCGCCGTGAGATAGACGTTGCAGAAGAGTTTTGTGCGAAAGTCGCCGGCGGAACAGTTCTACTCCCTGATATGGTTTTAGGCGACATTCCTTGTCCACGAGATACAAGTATGGACGCTCCTTTTTCTATGGAAGAGTTAGAGGCTGCTATGGCGCTATGTAGGTGTTCGTCTTCGCCAGGGCCCGACGGAATCACATATAATGCTCTGCGCCACCTACGTCGAGAAGCGTGACGAGAACTGCTCAACCTTTTTAATAGGTCATGGCATGATGGCGTCGTTCCACAAGAATGGAAACGCAGCCGCTTGGTACAGTTGCTAAAAGCAGGAAAGTCACCGCTAGAACTGTCATCATATCGGCCTATAGCACTCGCCAGCTGCGTCGGAAAGCTCATGGAGCGCATGATCCTCATGCGTCTCGAATGGTATCTTGAACACCACAATATTTACCCTGACTCTATGACGGGATTTCGACGAGGCCGTTCATCGATTGACAATGTCATCGATCTAGTGTCATCTGTTGAGCAGCAAAAGTCTTGGAAACGATTATCAGTAGCACTGTTTCTTGACGTGACAGGCGCTTACGACAACGTTTCCCATCAAGCCATCCTAGACGCACTTTTGACATTGGAACTAGGAGGGCGAGTATTTCGATGGATCCAAAGCTACTTGACACAAAGGTCCTTGTTTGTACGCACAGAAGATGGTCCGACTACTGACCACTACACATGCCGTGGCGTTCCTCAAGGCGGTGTTCTAAGCCCTATTCTTTTTAACCTCACGCTTCTTGGGCTGGCCGATTCCCTACCGGAAACAGTGAGTGTCTCGATCTACGCCGACGACATCTGCATCTGGGCATCAGCGGTGACTCGCCCGCAGGTTCGTGCAAGGTTACAGAAGGCAGCAACACAGGCAACTAGCTATCTTTGCACACAAGGCCTAACCATCTCGACAGAAAAATGTGCGTTAGTCGCTTTTACGCGAAAAGCGATGTCTGGTTATCCAGTGTGCATCGATGGCCAGCGTATCTCCTACAAGAGAAATCATCGGTTTTTGGGTGTCTTTGTTGACCGAGACCTCTCCTGGAGCCCTCAGGTTGCCCACTTGAAGAAGAAGCTCACATCTATGGTTCACGTTTTCAAATTCATCGCCGGTAAAACGTGGGGATCATGAGTGAGCTCTATGCTACAGTTGTACCGAGCACTTTTTATCGGCTTCCTACGCTATAGCTCTCCCGTGCTTGCTAAAACATGCAAATCAAATCTTCGAGCCCTTCAGAGCATGCAAGCACATGCATTACGTGTTTGCCTCGGCCTTCCACGGAGCGCCTCAACAGCCGGAACAGTTATCACGGCTCAAGACCATCCGATCACGACTTACATGACCATCGACACGCTTAGGGCCCATATTCGCCACGTTTCACGGATGCAATCAAGCTCTCTTGCCTCCCTGCCAGAACGACGACAACAGGCGTCATTCTCCAACGTGGTCAGCATTCATAGTGCTTCCCTACCATCGGGGTTCACACGCTCGACACGTTCACCGTCAGCGTTGTGGTGTTTAAAACAACCTGAAGTGCGCCTTTACGTTCCAGGAATAAGAAAAAGACGGACCTGCCTACTTTGGACTTGAAGCAAGCAGCTCTCGATTGCTTGCACTCTTTCTACTCTGACCGAATCCACATATATACGGAAGGCTCTTCCACTCAGACCAGCTCCACCGGCGCAGTGGTTATACCATCACGATCAATGAGCATCACATACAAGACTTCTCACGTGACATCATCGACCGCTTCGGAGCTTGTTGCCCTCCGAGGTGCCATTGTTTATATTAACAACCAACCGGCTAATCGGTGGGTAATATTATGTGATTCAAAGGCGGCCCTACAATGTCTTTTGTCAGCTCTCCGTCGCGGGTCCTGCGAACAACTCGTCTCGGAGATACGAGAAATGCACCACCATACGATCGCAAAAGGACACGACGTCGTGTTTCAGTGGCTGCCGAGTCATTGCGGTATCACCGGCAACGACATCGCCGACGAAGCTGCTAGGAAAGCACAGGAAGGAGCAAATCTTGTTTCTGTACCTTTATCGAGGACTGACGCAGCCCAACACCTAAGCAAGCTAGCGCAAACTATAACATTGGAGAAGTGGCATACAACTGAATTCGCCCAACATTGGTTGCATTCTCTCGACCCATCTATGCAGCTGCGGCTGTTGCCTGGATTTGCGCGAAATGAGGAAACAATGCTGTGCCGCTTACGCTTGGGTGTTGCATTCACCAATGCTTACACGTGTTTAATTGGAATGGCTGATAGCGCCGAGTGTCGATGAGACTATAGAACACCTACTATGCTACTGTCCATCTTTTCAAAACGAAAGACATGACCTCTGCAACGTTCTCAATATGCTAGATCGAAGACCTTTCACTTTGAGCAAGATCTTGGGACCATGGCCTCGAATATCAGAGCTGCAAAAGGCCACAAAAGTGCTGCTGCGATTTTTAAAAACTACAGGAATGAGTGACCGTCTATGACCCGGACTGATTGATCATCAGTGATAGAACATAGATCTGTTGCTACGTCGGCGATATCAACAGTGGACTTTCTATTCTTCTCTTAATCTCTCTCTCCCCCTTTTCCTTCGCCCAGTGTAGGGTAGCCAACCGGGCTCAGTCCTGGTTAACCTCCCTGCCTTTCATTAAATCATTTTCTCTCTCTCTCTCTCTCTCTGTTGTATTCCTTTCTTACGACTCGACATTTCCTCCACTTGGAGGGCATGATGAGCGAGAGGGATGAGTCAGATGCCGAAACCGCAACGCTGTAGCCCGTGCCGAAAAACGCAAGACGACGGCGAGGCGAAAGCGTGGACAACAGCAGTGCAGTGGGGCAGTCAGTCACAGCAAGGAGCAGCCGACCTGCCAACGCATGAGCCAAATTGAATCGAACCATGGCGGAAGAAAAATTTCTTCCTCCATGAAGGAAGTTTTTATTGCGATAGCAATTATATGGACACTTCAATCAGATTTCTGCCGTCGTCGGCGTGAGGTTCCGTATAAAGTCCAAGGGCGATAAAATCTTGCAACCGGGCGCAAGGGGAACTGGCGACGCAATCTCCCACGCGAAAGGAGCAAAGCGGGAAGGAAGCGCGGAAGGGAGGGGGGGGGGAGGCGGCTTCTACTCTGCCAACAAATGCGTTCATGTACGTTGCGCTTTGCGCTTGGTTGGTGTTGTCGCGCGCACCGTATCTTGCAAGCGACCTCCAAACGGCTCTGACCTTTGTATGCGCTGTGCATTCGGCCGCTCAGTTTTCCCTTGAAGCGATAAACCGCACGAACCTTCGCTCGCTCGCTGCGGCAGCTGCGCTTGCTGCCAGCGTTTTGACAGTGGTTGTCTGCGGTCATCGAGTGTGATCTATTCATGTGTGCTTGTGCGCGCTGACACCACGCTTGTTAATTCAGTTAGTAAGTGAATCTGTCCAACTTTATGCAGCCGATAAAGTTACTATCCCTACTCCGAATAGCTCTCTGCTAATTCGCTATCGCCATTGATGCTTCGCCTTTCGGGCGAAACTGCGACATTTTTTTCCCGTTCTTCCATGAAGCGAACGGATTTTTTAAAGGCCCTTTCGATTCGCCTGCACCACTGTGAACCAGTTCGCGCACCGATTCACGAAAAGCGCGGCACACGAAACGAATGCCGGAGTGCAGACCCGGTGCAGGTGTGTGTTTTGTCCGACCAATGCGCACGGCTTGCGTTAAATAGGTCTGAGCTGCTGGTGTAATCGGCTTCGGAGACGTTAATATACCCGCGCTTGCCTAGACACGGCAGATAGCCGTAAGCTGGGTTTTAACGGCGCTTGTGCATGTGTGCTGTGTCGTCTGCTGCGCTGCTGCTTCGCACCTGTACCACAGTGTATTAGAATATAAGATATGTGTACATTCTAGGACACTGTACCTGCACGACTGCACCAAGTCGGCACCGACAGTAGCAAAGGTGAAGCAAAATCGCGAACCAGCCCTGCACCTTTCCTGTACATTTTGAAACGAACGGCGGGTTTCTCATAATGTTCAAAGGCGCCATTGCCCTTCTAGCCACCGTACCATTGCTGCACCGCTGAAACGAATGAGCTGTTAATACAGGTGAATAGAACGTGTCAAAGCTACGTTCGATTCACCTACACCACCGGCGAACCGTAGCGAAGCAGCCACTAGTACACTCTACAGCCACGGAAAGCTGAATTGCGGATCGAATTAATACAAACATTAATATACATTTTTTTCGTTTTTGTCATTCAATGATTCTGGTGCGACCCACGCGACTTGAACGTGCGTCCCGGTATGCTTGTTTTTATTGCGTATCATCCGCCGTAATTAATAAAATAATAATGTACTTTTGCACTGGCGATTCGAGAGGTGGCTAAAAAAAAAAAAAAGAGAGAGCGTCGGTTCCTCGATTTCCTCTCTCTCCTTTCGTCCCGGAATTTGCGCCATCGCCATCGCCATCAACGACAGCCTTGCCTTGTGCGCAACGTGGTAACCGAGGAGACTGAAGTCAACGTGTGCGTGAGTATGCATTTTTAATACGAGAGTTTTCTTGTCGTGATTGTACCTTATGTGCATTCTCATCTACGGGTCAACGTCGTGTGCGAGTATTTGCGTAGTTAATGGCGCGTGCCAAATATGCAGCGAGCGCACGTGTGGCTAGGCGATCGGTCGCATACTACGTGCGCTCGAGATGAGTTCAATCATGCGCGTATGTTATATATTCCGGAATGGTATTGACTAGACGGCTTTTTTGATGCACAGAAAGACGTTGGGCGTAGATTTCATGCACGACTTGCGCGTTATAGCTACACTATAGATCTTGAATGAGGTCTGTCGGGGATCTAGGCACGTGTTACCCGGCCACAAGCATCGTTTAGAGCAGCGGAGTCTACACGCAACCGTGCCGGCCAGGAAATAAATTAGCCGTTTTCGCGAGAAATTACGACGTCACTGCTGCGGTGGTGCCAAACAAAGCCATGTGGATTCTATGCGAACATTAAAGCACCTGAAAAATTATCTAAGAGACTTCTTTAGTGCTCAGCGTGGCCTAATGGCTCCCTGTTCGTCCCGTACGTGTGGTGCGTGTTAGTGCCACAATATGAGATCACCATGTAACACTTCGCTTAAGCCACGTGTTGTTGACAACTTAGCGTAAACTTTCACCGCCTTCCGCTAGCTTTGCTCTCCATGGGAGACGAGCTTAATTGTACCTCGTGCAAAAGGATACATGCTCTAATGAAACCGCCGATTTCGCATGCTTGCACAGAAAGCTCCAGCCTTATGCAGTGGATCGACCACATGAATCAAACGGCGCATGTAAATAGCGGAGCGCTTGTGGCACACGTGGATCTTTAGCAAAACCTCTAAAACAGATTCGGTGCATAGAAAAAAACTTCTCAATTGCAGCGTGCCCCGTACTAGACGCGGAGACTAGGCGCAGAATGGCTCCTTATACGCGCGGCGATTCTGATGTCATGCCAGCTTCCTTAGGCAGAAATTATGAGATAATGTGCAGCAGTCAACACGCTTCTCGGCAAGTCATGAGGTGGTTTACGTCAGTAGTAATAGTTCTGCACCTAACTTTTGCACCAATTGCTTATTCGTGACAGTCGCGTTTCCACACAGACGATTTTTGTTCTTCGTGAGACCGACACTTCATTACGTATACAAAATGCATGGGTGTAAAGTTTTGTAAGCAGCTGGTCAGGGAGGTTTGCCGCATGTTGCCTGCTCCTGGAACATGTGGCAAACTTCCCTGACCAGCTGCTTTCTGCCGCTGCCAGCAGGCAGCGACACAAGTTTATGCTAGTGCTCTCGTTGCAGCAGGTCACATCCCCACAAGTGAAGGCAGATTCTCACTTTTTTTCTAAAAACACCAGGCAATTAACTGTGGTAAGTGTCATACTCAACGAAGGCGACGCCAAAATGTGATCGTTCTGCAAAATTTGAGCAAGAACAGTGCATTGATGAGTGCAAAACCTTTTTTCGAACAGGTGCAGCGAAATTATTAGGTGCGCGGTCAGTTATCGTCTCGAAACTATGTTTTTCGAGGCAAGAACTGGGACCGCAAAGACACCACGGGAAGGTGTTTTGATTGACATAATGCCATTGGATATATTTCGAGCGTTTCACGCATATGCGTATAGCGCCGTCAAAATAACTTATCATTGTGACGAGAGGATCGTTAAGGTAACTTCTACATACTGGGTGTTTAATTTTGTTCTTAACAGAATTTTAGAAAATAGCCCGTGACAGCACATTTTCGAGCACTTTTCGAGCTAGATTACTCTCATAGGTAAACAGTATTTGCTGAAAAAATAATAATGAACGTTTGACAAAAGAAAATGTTTGGTAATTAACTTTCAAACATACCAATTATAGCCGGTGGCATTTCAAGTCATATCCACTTGGAACATATTCTGAGGATAACAGCAGTTTTTAGATGTAAGTTCCGAAGGTTTGCCACGAATTGCATTGTTCTTCTAGCAACTTTTTTAGCTTCAATGCATAAAAAGGCGTTTTGTTAAAATAACCAGTCCAATAACAGTGCATTCTTACAGCATGTTTGACTGCGCTTATCTCAAAAGCGGTGCTAGTTTCAAAATTCGATTCGATGTATCACTGGCTAGAATTTCTATTTTGCACTAAGTGCGCTAAAGTGATAGCTTGTAAAGTTGACTAGTGATATTGTGTTATAAATTATGCGTATTGACTTCCAGTGTAAGCAAGGGATACTTCTAGGAGTATCCGAACTTGTTGCGTAGATTTGTGCTAAATGCCGTCGCCGATAATGAAAAATTCTCTTAACGTTATCATAAAGCACCAAATTAGCCGTTCACCTCAACCCTGTGGCAGTAGCGCATGGAACGATATCCCGCTTTTCATTACTTTTATGTAGCCGCGAATGATGCATTAGGACGGCACGTCACCTAAGTGCGCCATACATTGAGAGGGAGGAGGTGACACTAGCGATGCTGGAAACCGTGGGGGGAGGGGGACAGGAAGGGTTTACACCTCGCCGCCTTTCCACCGATACCGGGTTGTCATGGGGCCTCCCAACCACCGCGAGACATAGTTCAGTTCAGTTTAGTTTCATAGACGCGACGTATTGCGAAATGCAATGCGCCAGTGTCGCATTTATGTAAGCGGCTCGTATTTCTCAAATGTTCGCGCGATAATGTGGCGTGAACAACAAATTTATGTACGAGTTGCAGCTGCGCTATTTTTTGCCGATTGTTTGACACGTCGACCAGATTTGCTGTCTGATCAGCTTTCTTGTCAGCGATATAACCCGCACGGCGAAAAGAACGACAGTTATACAGGCTGATCATGCTTAAGTTTCACGGATTTTTATAGGAATCGCCTGTGGCAGATAGCATAATTCTCGTCGTTGAGCTCGATTATTCGAAAAGGCGGACATTACTATAGCCTGACGAATGAAAACAGATGTTCAACTAATTAACGATAATTCAGTAATTAGTTTCTCAAATGATTACTTTACGGCGCAAATCACAATATAGGAATTGTAGCCGGTGAGCTTGCAAAACGCATCCACTTAAAATGAATTTCCAGCGTGACACCAGTTTCTGGTTATTTCGAGTAGGTTGGGGCGAAATACATGGACGTTCCATACACGTTTGTGCTCGAATGCATGATACAGCATTTGGTTTAAAGGGTAAGTGGACCAACAGTGCATATTAACAGCGCGTTTGATGGCGCATATCTCTAAACACGTGCTATTCTAGAAGTTCATTCCAAGTAGATGCGCCTGACAATCTTACTGGCTACAATTCGGATATTGCAATGTGTACCGTAAAGTAATTAAGCAAGGAGCGGTCGCATTTCGATGGGGGCGAAATGCGAAAACACCCGTGTACTTAGATTTAGGTGCACGTTAAAGAACCCCAGGTGGTCCAAATTTCCGGAGTCCCCCACTACCGCGTGCCTCATAATCAGAACTGGTTTTGGCACGTAAAACCCCGTAATTTAATGAATTAAGTAAGAAGGTAATCACTAAACTGTTGTTAATCTTTTGAATATGTATTTTCCTTTTTTCGTGCAAGTAACGTCCGTCTCTCTGAGTAATCCAGCTCAACGGCTACAATTATGTTAACTGCAATAGGGAATTTTTAAAAATTACACAAAAGCTAAAAATGATCACCCCATACATAAGCCGATGAAACGCTAAGAAATTTTTCAATTTTTTCAACAATATTATTCATGTGGACGCGCTTTCTATCTACAAAAAAATAATCCCGAATGTGACAGTAGACGATTGGAAGAGAACATGAAGAATAATGCACGAAAGTGGAGAGCGTGCATTTTAACACATTATTGTATCCCTTCTTCGTGAATATATAGTGTACAGCGTTGTGAAAGTGATTTTCTCAAATGAACTTAACGAGTGTTATTTTCTTTTGTGCACTGTTATTTCATGTATTGACACTTAACAGAATACAGTATGGTGAAAACACAATTTATTAAGGGGAAGGAAGGTTTGTGTCATGAGTAAGAGGCAGACACGCGATAATAGAAGAGGACGATGTGAACTGAGCGTTCGAAACGGCACGAGACCTCGTGGCGCGTGGCCCGAGCTGTAATCGAGGGAGAAAAGGCGCTGTTCAGGCATTGTCGACGTGGTTCAGGGCCTGGAAGGTCGCATCGTCAGCTACGCTGTGGCAACGGGAGACTTGAGGGTCCGGCTGAGTCCGTGACGTTGGCTGTCCAAGATGTGGCCGTCGACCTCGGCGAAGTTCGAGCCAGGCTCCCGGGACTGGCTGCAGCCTCTCACGGCGGGACCGGGCACCCCAGAGAGGATCCCTCTTCTACGGTAGACCAGCGCGTTCGATGATCCCCGGAACACCACGTCGGCGCTTGAGAAAGGGGCTAGACGCACCTGCCGAGAACATCGTTAGGCCTAGTCCGTCGGGCCTCTCTGCCACGTCCGCATCAGCGACCGGGTCAAAGATGTGCACCAAGGTGACGACATCGTCAAGGTCGTCGGGAGCAACGACTCCGAAATATACGCCACGCGACTTCGACGAGGATCCGCAGGAGTCAGCGTCAAAACGTGAGAACATTCTGATTAAACAGCGACGCAGCCAGACAGGCCGAAAAAGTCCGGTTATCAAAGTGTGGGGCTAAGACTGGCTTATAGGACAGCTCTATTAGCTGATAGTTTGGTATAAGGCCGAGAGCCGCCTATATATGTTATATTTAGTTTGTTTATTTCCAGTTACCTTTTAGTTGGGACTTTTGCTTTTTTTTGGGATTGTTTTATTAAATCATGCTTGCCGTGTTGCCATGCTTGTCCTTACCTCACTCTCATAACAGCCGCACGCCCCCGAGATCGGCGACACACGACAGTTTGTCGTAAACGCGATGTTTTGTGTTGGGTTGATAGCGGTCTGCGAGAACGTGAGAATGTACCTTGCATATACCAAGCAACTGAGACGCGACTAGTGTGACAACCTACCTGGCTCATTTATAGAAAAGGCACATCACTTGTACTACACTTAGTCCAGTGCAGGGGAGATGGCCGAGGCCTCTCATGAGCTTTCCATCCTGCACAGGCTGAATATATCGCTTGCGTTGGATTTTGACAGCGCTGTGCGTAGCAGGTAACAGAGGGTGATATAAGATCCTGGACCTTTAATCTCTCGCAGGCACTGGTGAATGGCGCCGCAGCAATGCTTGCAGTGGCGCTTGCGCTGTGCTTCTGCTTGAGGCGGCCGCCAACGACTACCAACCATGACTGCTAACCGTGGACAGGCAGACGGCTGGCTCAGCGAGCGTCGCTACGCCCTGCTCCTCGAACCTACGTGGGTCGCTGAACACGAGGCCGAATCCCTGAGGGCGGGGTTGGAGAGGGTCGTCGGCCGCCGAGCTCCTTGCGGTCGTCGCTGCTGGCAGAGGTGCCACAGCGGCGGCGGACGAACAGCGAAAGCCGGTGAGTCATTAATCCGCACCACTCATAACGCGTTCTTCCCGACATGTGCCGGGACAACTTACAAAGCGTAAGAGTCGGAGCTTCGTTTACGCAATTCCCTGGTGATGCGCGTAGAATAGATAAGCGCGCTAGTTATGGTGCGTGAACAGCAAGTGTATACCACCGCCTATTCCGATTTGCGACGTGACTCAGGGGCGGATCCAGGTTTTCTCTGAGGGGGGGGGGGGGGGGGGGGTCAGCTTCTGTCAATGATGATGATGATGATGATGATAGTAGCCTTTATCATTTACCGAAATTCATCGTTTCTGCTCACGATAAACCCGCGTTTTATACGGCTAGAGCAACACCTGTAGCCCGCCGTGGTGGCTCAGTCAGCTCAGGCTTTGCGCTGCTGAGCACGAGATCGCGCGATCGAATCCCTGCCGCGGCGGCCGCATTTCGATGGAGGCGAAATGCAAAAACGCCCGTGTGCTTGCGTTGTAGTGCACGTTAAAGAACCACAGGTGGTCAAAATTAATCCGGAGTCTTCCACTACGGCGTGCCTGATAATCAGAACTGGTTTTGGCACGTAAAACCCCAGAAAGAGGAAGAAGCCCTATAGCGAAGCCAGGTATCGGTTTCTCCGAGCTTATAGGAAAAGGACGTTACCCAATACAGCCATGTGCTTGGCGGCTGTGCCTGATAATACAGGTTGTTCAAAACTAAGCTTTATGGTTTTCTTAAAATTAGGCACTGGGAGGCACGCGAAGGCCACCTGTGCAAATAAGTTATGTGGCTAGGGGGGCACAAAGTGAGGTGATAATTACGCTGTGAGCAGCCCAATTAACTAAAACTGAACAATTATTTTTTGTCGACTGCAGTAAGTAGGTATGTTTGTATTGAAAACTTAGAGGCAGTCGTGTATCAGTATCAGTCGGAAGAATTATTCTAGCGTGTTCGTGCTCCGAGATATCTGACTCCAAATTTCAATTGTACTGCGCACAGTTATCGACTCGACGCGAGAGCAGTTTATACTTTGCGTTGCTGCGGAAGGGAGGCATTTTGAACATTTTAGGGCATTCACATCTTGATGGGTGAAGTGTTGTCATGACATTTGTGCATGACAACACCAAAGTTAAAGCCGCAGTATGAAATATTCGTTAGCATAGCTAAAAAGGTTTCTGCTGTTCATGGTACCGTTGTTGCTTTTGATTTCAATAAAACATACAATACTTGGAAATCAGCAGTCACTTTATTTGCGTAGCCCAAACAAGGACCATGCCCGGTCGTCTAGTCACCCTTACGCACGCGCACTGCCCTCCGGCTTCTCCGCTCGCGCCATTATCTCGGCATGGCAGCTGCCACCATCTTTACAGGCTGCGCGGTCGCGTGTTACGACAGCGGTTACGGGTTCTTCGATTTTTTTTTATTTCGCCAGCCGTGAGGGGAAGGGGGGCAGTTATTATTTTTGCCAATGCCTCCGCCGCGTTGTCAGACTAAACGCCGCACCCAACAGCCGCGTCACATCAGGGAGGAGCTTTGCGCCGATCCTCACTCTCTTGCATGCTTAATCATGCGAACGACAATTAAAATTTGGAGTTGTATATCTCGGAGCATAGACATGCTAGAAGAATTCTTCCAAGTGAAACTGTGTAGAAACACGACTGCCTCTAACTTTTGAATACAAACATGCACACTTACTGCAGTCAATAAAAAGTTAATTATTCAATTTTAGTTAATTCGGCTGCTGACAGCGATAATTATCTGACTTTGTGTCCCCTTGGCCACACAACTTATTTGCGCAGGTGGTCCACACGTGCCTCCCAATGCCTAATTTTAAGAAATCCATAAAGCTTAATTTTGAACACCCGGTATATCTAGCCTGTTTTGTTTCTTAAAATAAAATTTGGGATGATATGTCGCAGGTTCGTTCTAAATGCGTAACCACGGGTCCGTCTTTGGAGTTCTGTTGGGACACCTTGATTTCCTTAAGAAGATTCTTTGTGTTCGGCTGAGACACCTTCGTTTGCTTTGGAGGACTAACTTCCTAATTCTCAAACAGCCCTCGACCCGAAGCTCTTCCTCCACTCCACCTTGTTGAGCACAGCGCCGCCTCTCGAGTGATAAAGACGTGACAATTCTCAAGAATTCCCATGAATGATCCTGAAGCTCAGTGACCACTTCTTTGGAGGGATGGCGGTGCTATCTCTCCTCTTGAGTCGAGGTGTTGTGTTACTAGAGGAACGTTCTTGAATACGGGCGTAACGCTCCGCTCCAACGCGGCAACCACTACGCTGGTTGTTTACGATATGCGAATGAAGACTCACGACGCCACCTACAATAAGAACGATGTGGCGTAGTAGCCGAGAGCGCGAGCCAGCGTCTTCATGTTTTGTTTCCCACGCGACGTCATCCTTTTACACAAGGCGCGTATCTGCTCCCGTTTCTCTAACCACGCGACGCCATCCTAGGCCCGTGCGCTGGCGTTGGCCGCTGACGTCACGCTCCCCCACATCCAGCCGCTGCTCGAGGCTTCGCCCCGCTCCGCGAGAACGCCCACTCAGATAAACGGATCCGGCGGCTTTGAGCTTCCTATGCTTAATGTACGACAATAAAACTGCGAAGCTACAATAAAAAACTTGTAGCGTACGAACGGTATTGTGCTCGTACTGGATATTGTCAACGTGTAACTGTGATCACAATGAGTGCTACAGTTAAAAAAAAGTTGCCTATGCGTAGTTATTAGTTTAGCTGTTAGTTGTTATTATTTATATATGAACACTTCAGCGAGAGATCTCTTTCATTAAGCAGGTTGGTCGCAGGACTGATGACAGCAAATGAGGCAACCGATGACATCCCAATGCGGAACTAAGTTGATCAGGCGCGAAGGCGTTGGCGCGGACATCGGCGTGCTTAGCAAAAGGGACGTCCCCTCGTTCATTCGACGCCACCGACGGGACGAGTAAGGCACGGCCGGCGCCAGGAGGTCCCAGGTGTTCATGAGAAAAATTAACTACGGCAACTTCGCGACACCACACCCCTACGGAGTACAACTAAGCTTGTGAGCGAGCTAACTTTACTTCTACATGGCTATTACCACTGGTACTCACGAAAAATAAATTTGAAGAGTGTTGGTGGCCATATTTTTTTGTGACAGGGCCATCCCCCTATCAGCGAGGGGGCGATGCAGAAATCTGAGGGGGGGGGGGGGGTAAGGACATCCGGACATCCCCCCTGGATCCGCGCCTGGTGACTGATAAACTTACCAGAGCCGCAGTCATCGTCGAGGTTGAAAACGTCTCAGGAGAACGGCGCACTACATCGGTAACCATACCAATTGCGCATGTTGCTAGCGATGCTCTAACGGTACCTTAAGTAGAACCGCGGCGGTACGTTGTTCTTGACTGCGTTGGTTCAATTCAAGTGTGCTTAACCCTCCACCTCAGCCTCCGCAGTAGATCCCCACCTCCTCCACCTTTAGGAGGCACGCCACAGCCTTACCCGCCGATGGCGATGATCCACGCTAAATCCTAAGCTTCGCTCCCGCATGTAGGCGCTTACCGCGGAAGCAGCTGATTATTCTGCACTGCATGCGGACAAAAATTGGGTCGATATCTGCATGAAGGCCGCAGGTCAGATGAGCTCCAAGAGTACGGGGCGACTCTTTAGGAGCCTTCTCGACCCTTCCACCACCCGCGGGGAAACCCAACGCCAACTTCGTCGCGCCTATTATGCTTACCAGGGCCCGACGAGCCAACTCGCGAACATCTGCGACCACTATCTCTGTCGTACCGTCGATCCCAAGGGCCCGCAGTACGCCTACTCTGGGCTCTCCAACCCCGAACTCGACGCCCCCTTCACGCTTCCTGACCTTCGGGCGGCGCTGGCCAAAAAGAAGCGAGGTACTGCCCCAGGCCGGGATGGCATTACGGTCACTTTCCTGGCCAACCTTCCCAACTCGGCATACCTCTCGCTGTTACAATTGCTCAACACAGTATGGGAGGGAGAACCCCTCCAGGTGGAATGGACCCATTCGGTGGTCACATTCATTCCCAAACCCGGTAAGCCCGTCAGCATTGAGGCATTGCGCCCCATCTCGCTCACCTCCTGTGCGGGCAAACTCATGGGCACCATGGTCCGCGACCGCCTCTCCGCATACCTGGAAAGGAAAGGCGTCTTTGCTATCTCGATGTTTGAGTTTCGCCCTCATCTTTCGGCACAAGATGTCCTTCTCCAACTCCAGCACGACGTCATTGTACCTAATACTACGCGTCGCAATGACAAAACCGTCCTGGCCTTCGATCACCGAGGCATCTTCGACAATGTCAAACATAGTAGTATTCTTACCAACCTTAGCACCACGAAATGCGGCTCTAGGGATTTCGGGTACGTCTGTTTATTCCTCTCACATCGCACCGCCTTCATCCGCATCGAGTGTGCAGAACACGGTCCACACCCACTAGGCATCCGGGGTACACCACAAGAAGAGGTCCTCTCACCACTCCTCTTGAACCTAGCCATGCTCCAACTTTCCTCGGTCCTCGCCCAGGTAGAGGACACACACCACACTCTATACGCAGATGACATTACCATCTAGACCAACTCCGGCTCCCCGCACAAATTGAAGACCGCTATACAGCGCGCGGTTCTCATTGTGGACACCTACGCCCCCTCATCTGGCCGAGAATGTTCCCCTACCAAATACTCTCTTCTCTCGGTCTCATCTCTACCGCCACCTCAGATATATGTCTCCCTTCTGGCCCGATACAGGTCGCCTCAGAACTTCGCATATTATGTCTCCACATCTCCTCTAATCTCAATCCTAGTTCTACCATTGCCCGTCACGTCACGTCATTGCACTAGCGAGCAGGTTAGCCGTATGATTCGTCGGGTCTCCAGCAAACGTGGCGGTCTGCGCGGCCGGCACTCCCTCCGCTTGGCTCAAGCGTTTGTGACCAGCCGAGTCCTCTACCCCACACCCTACCTTTGCTTGCCTCACCACCATGAGAACCAGCTGGACACACTGCTCCGTTCGATTCACAAGCGAGCACTAGACCTTCCCATTGCTACCTATCACCGCTTTGCGGCCTTGGGAGTGCACAACTCGTATGACGAGTTGCGGGAGGCCCATAGCGTCAACCAAGTCAACCGCCTGTCCCAGACGACTCCTGGGCGCCGCCTTCTGGATAGCCTCTCACTGAACCCGATCTCTACCCCACTTCCCCCGGCCTCCTTGACGGTGTTATGGCGGCACCAAACTTAGGTTGAACCTCTTCCTCGCAACATGAATCCCGCTCAACACACAGGTAGACGCCTAGCCCGAGCACAGTCTCTTCACGCTCGGTACTCCGATCGTCCGGTCGTCTTCTATGAAGATGTCTCGGCACCAACTCCCTCCGGACACTTTATGGCCGCACTGATCTCCGAGGCTGAACACATTGATGGCCTCTTTCCGCTCGCGGGACGCAACACAGGCCAAAGAGGTGGCCATCGCTTTGGCCGCCTCTCACCCCACCTGAAGGGTCATCATCACGGACTCGTGTTCCCGATACCTCCATTGTACCATAGCGCCTCTGACCGCACACCTTCTTCGGGTGGTCTTATGGCGCTTTGAGCCTTACTCCATCCGCATCCTCTGGTCTCCTGGCCACGCGGGTCTGCCCGGTAACGAAGCGGTGCATGTCGCTGCCTGCGTCTCTCCCTCCCGGGCCGTTACCACCTCTGACTCTGCGTCTACCCCTGGCATCTCAGCTCTTACGCAGTACCGCGCAATTCTAGAGCATTATCGCACCTCGCGCCGCCTTTACCCAGACCCTACACGGGGACTTTCTAAAGCGGATGAGAGACTTCTTAGACGCTTGCAGACTAACACCTTCTTGTGTCCAGCGGCCACCCAGCATTTCATGCCGGGTATACACTGCTACTGTGCGCATTGTGGGGTCCTGGCCGACAACCATCACAGGATGGCAGTATGCCCCTCCAAACCCCTTCCTTTTTCATCACCTTTCCCCCTACCCACAAGAGAGGCTTGGGAGGAGTTCCTGCTTGGGTGCTCCAACCTGGACGCTCAGCGCTCCTTGGTGGCGCGCGCCCGAGCGGCGATCATTTCTAGTGGACTTCCGGAATAGGGAGACGACTCAAATGCTGCTGTAGTGCAACTCTGTGCTTTTCTGATAAAATGTTTTCCACCACCACCACCCCCGCTCGGTTGAACTGAGCGCTTTCTGCGCCAGCTTAAGAACAAGGTTGGAGTTAGCGTCAGCTAGCGACCAAGGGCTCGCTTCGGGTTCTCAATCGCGGCCATCCGCTCAAACAAATCGTCGCCATACGGCCTCGTTGCTGAAACCTCTTGCAGTATACAGATGTTTTCTTCCGTGGTGAAACACAACCGAGGCTTTTTCGCCGAGTCAGCGCCGCGTTTGAATACCACGCCGACTACATGCGGCTGTTTGCGCGAGTGGTCGCCATGTTGTTTCGCAAAAAGGGTGGTCCGCTGCGCGCGCCGCGCGGGGGAGAGGACACCAGCGGAGCGAAGGGCCCGCTCCGTAAACACTCTGGGCAAGCCAGCGTACCGCACATGCGCAGTGGCGTCTCCGCTCGCCCGCTGGCCCGTAAACCCGTTGAGCTACAACTCTCTATTAATGTGAAAGCATTACATGCGCCATGACGCAGAAAAGCCGGCGTCGTCCGCAACGAGTGGTGCCAAAAATCAATGTGACGTCATAAGCGTCCTGACTGAGATCAGAAGTAACAGACTATAGTAAATGGTATGACAACATTAATTAGTAGTTATTATGGGTAGTTATTGGGAATTAAGGTGAATTACAGTGAAGCGAAATAAAGTTAGAACAAGGTAGAGTAAGGTGACTTAATGTGGAGTAAACTGAATTAAGGGGAAGTAAATTAAAGTAGATTAGAATGAAATAAATTGGATAAAGGTGGAATAAAGTGGATTACAATATTAACTCGTAGCTACTTGGCGATGAGTTCTGAATGCTTGCGGTCTGGTGAATAATGAACGCAGAGAAGAGAAAGCGAAAAAAGGATCGCTAAGCAAGTTGTACTATTTAAGAAGTCTTTATTGGTGATAACTAAGAGAAGTAATACTTTCGCATTCAAATGACGTAAGCATACTGAAGTGACTGTCATTTTCTTTTGTTTTTTGCGCATGGGCCGCCACAGGACTATCGCTTTAATCCCCACCGCTCCTCTACATGCCATATCAATCTTCGGAGTAAGCCTTCTCTGTAATAGCGTTCACGATACAACGTTAAAACCCGCTGAGTTTGGCCACGTCATCGTGCACAGCTATCGCTTCAAAATCAACCAGCCTTTTAATCTTCGGCGCCAACGTCCATCACATCGAATCACCCTCGCGTTGCATCGGCAGCCCTCGCCACGTCCGTGTGGCACCCCACCGCCCGGATACTTCGCCCGGCCGTATGCTGCAGACTGCACTGTCATTGCTTGAAGCGCCTGCTGCGTCATTTATCCCTCTCGCAGAAGCATTCTTCTTCTTTCTGGGGTTTTACGTGCCAAAACCAGTTCTGATTATGAGGCACGCCGTAGTGGAGGGCTCCGGAATAATTTTGACCACCTGGGGTTCTTTAACGTGCACTACAACGCAAGCACACGGGCGTTTTTGCATTTCTCCTCCATCGAAATGCGACCGCCACGGCCGGGATTCGATCCCGCAACCTCGTGCTCAGCAGCGCAACGCCTTAGCTAACTGAGCAACCGCGACGGGTCTCGCAGAAGCAGGCGTAGTTTCTGCGCGCGCTGAGAGTGCATATTTCTTTCCCCTTAACCACTACGATTAGCAACATCTAGGTAAAAAAATATATTTAAATTATGGGGTTTTACATACCAAAACCACGGTCTGATTATGAGGCTCGCCGTAGTGTGGGACTCCGGAATAATTTGGACCACATGGGGTTCTTTAACGTGCACCTAAATCTAAGTACACAGATGTTTTCGCATTCCGCCACTCTCGAAATGCGGCAGCCATTGCCGGGATTTGATCCCGCGACCTCGTGCCCAGCAGCCCAACACCAAAGCCACTGAGCGACCACGGCGGGTAACGTCTAGGTGGCGTTGTTATTAGAACTTGGAGTCCCTTCACGGCAACACCTGAAACAAAATGGCAGACCATTGCTCAAATCTTCGAATGAGCTGTGCTGCTTAAAGTACGAGCACATCGCACGTAACGTACAACTAGTGATCCCCAATAACTTGGCATCACCAGTTAATAATGGAAACGAAAGATACTCAAGTAATCACTTTTTCAGTGATGCCAATGACGACGTGCCCGAATCAAGGCTACCACTGTCTTACTAAACAAAGCTATTTGTGATCGCAATTGACTTGATTCTACCATCTCGCAGTTTTTTAATTGAATCAGTGTTGATATGACGTTTCAGTTGATATCCATTAAGCTGTACTGTATAAAATGCGATAACATTGAACTGAGCGTATCACTAGTGATCACTAATAAATGCGCGTAATCGGTCAGCAGTGGTAACAAAATAAATACTAATTTATTGAGTTTTGGATTGATTGATTAAAGGCCATTCACAGGCCGTCATATTAATTAAAGTGATTCGTGATCACTAGTAACTCACTCCTAGGAGTGAGTTAAATAAGAATGGCAGCTGCCATTCTTATTTTTCTTAATTGAGTTACTGTTTGAATGACTTCTCATTTGATATCCATGACGCAAAGCTTTGTGAAAGGTATACTTGGCGTTATCAGTTATTAATGGTAAGCAAGATGCTGGTTATATTAAAGTGCGAATGGCCCCAATGACGACGTGCACGAATCAAAACAACTGCTGTACCATTAAAATAGCTCATTCATTATCACTACTGACTTCATCATACAAGTTCGCAGCAGGCCTCATTGTTGAATTACTTGTTTTATTATATTTGATATCCATTACATTGCAGGTATGTAAAACCGAGACAACTAAACATATTATGTCAGTAACTAGTGCTCACTATTTACTATAGTACTAATAATTAGCTTATTGAGTAATTACTTATTTGATTCGTCAATAATTCAGGGTAATTACTCATGGGTATTCGCAAGTTGAGCAGAACGTAATGTTTATCTTTCAAAATACCAAATAAAACTTTTCAACATCCGCTGAAAATTGACAATATATAGCGCGCACAGCCGGGCTTAATGCTTGGATGTCATTCCATAAAGCCAATCGGTCCACTACGTGTTGCAGAAATGGGCAGTGTCATCTTTGCTTGTACATGTGGGCACGAATGGGATATCACAGCTGCACATTCGAGGCTATCAGTTTTATCGTGATCAACGAGTTCTTTCACTTCAATACAACAGCGGACGAATCTTTTGCCCCTGTAGTGATTTTTCGCCGCATAGTAGCTGAACAAAAGCGCCCCAGGACAAAAAATCAGCTAATGGAATAAAACCGAACTTAACCTATAATATGGAGGGAGTCCTAGAGTTTACGCCCCACCAGAGTGCAACTAGCGGATGAGTTCTCGCTGCGCTGCAATCAGCATTTAAAAAATCACCCCATGCATTTTAAACGGGTCTACAGAAGCGTCCCAGAAAAACATCGAGCCATTGAAAGTGAACGAAACGCCACATATAGGGTCAGGACGTAGTCGGGATTTAGTGCCTAAAGATCAATTTGCGAAAAGTGAGGCATTGCTCAGCAATCGATTTTTAAATAATGATTCCCATAGAGTTACGCCGACCGCATCGCCCCTGGGTCGGCTTCGCCGCAGTAGTTGATGTCCCAAATTCCTGGACTTGGATCGCGGTCTGCGAAAACTTGAGAATATATCTTCTATGTACCAAGGAACTGAGACGCGACTAGTGCGATAACCTACCTGGTTCACTTACGGAAAAGGGGCATCACTTCTGCAACAATTTATGATGTGCAGGAGAGCTGGCCCAGGCCTCTCATGAACTTTCTATCCTGCACAGGCCGAACATTTCGCTTTAGTTGGATTTTGACAGCGCTGTGCGTAACAGAAGGTAAGAGAAACATCCCGAACCTTTACTTCTCTCGCAGGCATTGGTGGTTGCGGCCGCTGCCCTCAGTGCAGTGGCGCTTGCCTTGCGCTGCTGCTTGCAGCGGCCGCCAACCACCACCGTTGCTGCAGTCGGCAGACGAGGAGACAGCGGGCCATCGAACGAGCTGCTCCTCTCACCTGAGGGGACGGCAGAAGAGGAGGCCGACTGCTTGAGGGCGGCCTTAGAGAAGGCGGTAGGGTAACGAGCCTGTGAGTCTTAAAATTAATCCGCGCCATTCATAACGCGTTCTTCCTCACATGTACCCGAACAACTTACAAATCATAAGAGCCGGAGCTTCGTTCACGCAATTTCCTGGTGATCCGAGTAGAGGGGATGAGCGGGCTGGTTATCGCGCGTGTACACGAACTGTAAACCACCGCCGATTCCGATTCGCGACGTGAATGATTAACTGAATTCCCAGAGCCGCAGTCATCGTCAAGGTTCAGAACCTCTCAGGAGAACGGCGCACTACATCGGGAACCGTATACCGATTGCGCATGTTGCTAGCCATGCTCTATCGGTGGTCTAAGTATAACCGCAGCGGTAGGTTGTCCGAGTGTATGTTGGATCAATTCAAGTGCCCTTCACCCTGCACCACTCTGATTTGAAAGACAGCTCTCACAAAATGTCACCGATGAATGTTCGCGAACATAGGTCCCTCATTTTGTTAGTAATGTTTGTCATTCTTTTTAATAATGATAATTATTGAGAACAGTTGCATGCATCAACACTATATGACGTAAGGTCAGGCTTTGCCATCGTGCGAAAAACAGAAGACGCGGTTGTTCTTCATATAGCGTCGATGAAAATTCATTGGTTTTAAATTTGCAAAGTGACTTAAGGACGCTGTGTAACACCCTGAACTAATTTTGGCCCCCTGAGGTTAAGTAACTTGCACGTAAATCATAGCACACGAGGGTTCTTATTCACGTTTCGCCCCCATCGAAACCAGGAATCTAACCGGCAGCATCGTGATCGGCAGCAGAATTTAATAGTCACTAAGCCACTGCGCAGGATGCGATTGAGTTTGTTCGTCCGTGCCCATCCCCTATCATTTAGACCAGAGAACACGTTTCAGGCGTCCACCGCAGCACTTTTCGTGCGGCTGAGAAGCAACCGTACAACGATCGCGAAGAGGGTTTTGGACTTTGTAGGCAGCTGCCGATTAGAGTGGACGTGTTTCGATCGCTCCGTGAATCGCGGCTGATAGCAGCGGCTTCCAAGCTATCGCGGCACCGGCCGTTGGCGCCTCGCCTGCGTTACGATCACGACACCGTCCCTGGCTGAACATTGCCAGACTAGCTGTTTGGCCCCGCAGACAGAGGAGCGGTCTGGCAGAAGCCTTGGACGACGCCGTGGGATCTCCCCGCGGCTCTCGTATTCTGAACATCATCGACGACTTGGACTGACCACCGTTGGCGCCGCTCGTCTCGGAGTTGTGCTCGGGACGCTCGCCGAGGCCGCCCCGGCGGCTCGGCGGTTGCATCTGGCGGCGGCCACGTGCCTGTATTCTTCACGTTTAACAGTACCAGCGCCTGCAGCGGAGCCAAAGTGGAACACGACCAGCTGCCTCCGATCCGAATGCCCTTGCGAAGCGCACGGCTGATTCACAAATGGATATAACTGGCTTTTCTGCAACGGAAACACCGGCCAGCAAGCGCGAATGCTCCTCCTCGGCAGCTCCTACATCGCCCTGCTCAGAGTCGACGTAGTACAAAGTAGGGGTGAAACGACGCGAATGCTTCGACCTATCAAAACTATAAAATTGCCACCTTCAGTCAGTCTTCGACGCTTGCCTCAAAAGCACTTGATTTTAAGGCTTCTCAATTCACCATCCCAGCAACAGCATATCCTTGCGGACGCGTTTGCTAGCGGATGTAGACCGCCTCACTCACCTGCAAGCTCTGCCCCTCACAGCTGATTCTACCGTACAAGTGTGAGCGTACTTCTGATTAGGACTTGCCTCGGTAAGTTGTTTCTGCTGTTGACCCAGGGTAGTCACGGGAGATCCTTGTCGACGCTTTGCACTTTTCCACTCGCGAGGTCATGGCAGCTTGCTACATCAGTCCCAGACGCACATGCCTAGTTACTCTCCAAGGTCCTTGAACTCCACCGAGTCATTATACGTACCATGGATGCATCCTGCAGTTCCATGTGTATGAGCCAGCGGTAGTACACTCCTATCGGTGTTTCCGTCCCGGTCATGTGTGAGCCTCGTGTCTACATCCCGCAGACGCCTCTGTGGGGTTGCCCGAAACGCCTACGTACAAATGCGGACTCTGCCAAACGGACGATCATGATATAGCGTCAAAAGACTCCATTCAAACAGAAGGCTATCAAAGCCCATCACAGCCGCAAGCTTCGCCATCGCCTTGTGATGGGGAGCTCTCCACCCGGTGTCTACTCCTACAGGAGAAGAACTCGCTTCCGCGCGTCCCCGGATTTACTACGTATGCTTCTCCAACCACCCCTGATCGGCGCTGTCCCACAGCGCTGGGGCCCCCAGGCAAGACTGCAGTATATGTTGCGACTTCTTATCCGCAGACGCAAGTTCCTGCTGTCGTGGTGTAAGGAGTGGCTAGAAGTGGTGGCAGTGCTGGTTCACCTCCCGCGCACGCATGTGATCCTGGTGTCATGTTACGTGCGCCTGAACAGTGGCAGCGCTCGTTGATGGCATCTAAGGTGGCTATGTCATCTTCGTCGAACTCACCCTGGGTGCCCAGAGCTGGTCGGGGGAGACTTCAATGCACTTCCTCAGTCCTCGGGCTATCCTTTCTCTAGTGCGAGAGGCAGTATTGTGTTAGACACGTTCACACACGCGCAGTTTGCCCTTTTGTATACCCCGGACATGTCTAATCGCCGTTGGGATCAAGGTCGCCGAAGCCTTCTGCAGACACCCATTTGTTTGAACCTAACTCGCCAAACACTCAGCCTGTATCGACGATCCATCTTATCGAAGTCGATCTGGACGCATCTGGCTCTGCGATTGCATGGGTACGCTCCGCACGTCGGAAGAGCGCTAATACCCTGCCGCGCACCCAGTCCAACCGTGCATCCCCACTTCACCTGAGAATTGCCGGACAGGGCATCAACAGAACCCCGGTAGCACGAATCCTGGGCGTGCACGTACAAGAAAATAACAACGTAAAGACGGCAATACACGCTCAAACATCGTCAAAAGTATTACAACCCTCATAGCTAGAGTAGCAAGAATTAAGGATGGGATGGCAGAAGTCGAGACATTACGCTTCGTACAGGCCTTCCTCCTCACCCTAATCACCTTTTCCCTGCCCTTCCAAGCTACACGGAAAACCGAAATAGAAAACATCGACAAGCTTATAAGAATCGCATACAAAGCTGCACTCCTAGTTCCGAACTGCACAAGCACAGACACTCATGTCGATCGTCATAAATAACAAATATGAAGAACTGGCAGCCGCCACGCTAATCGCACAACGAGAACGACTCAACACTACACACCAGGGCAGAAAACTGCTGCAAGGACTGGGATACCCGCTCACCTCCCAATACTGCGGAGACAACACGGTCATCGTACCGATGCACCTACGGGCTCGCATCAGCATGTAATCGGTCCCCAAGAACATGCATCCGCTTTACAACCAAAAGCGCCGGCAAGCGCGAGCACGAAAACTCCCCCAGAGAAGGAACGATCCATATACTCACTACACCGACGCTAGATTTTACTCCACAACACCACAAGTTCCCAGAAAGCCGGCACACGCAACGGCAATAACTAACCAAAACAAAGTGGTGGCCTGCGCAACTATACGAACCAGATCAAGCGCCACCGCGGGGGCAGCAGCCATAGCCCTCGCAGTCAAAGAAGCAGAACGAAGAGGTCGCTCCGCAATATTCTGATGGATTCACAGGCCGCCTGTCAGTTATATCTTAGAGGCACACTTCCCAGGTGCGTCACCGATATCCTGGGCCCCACGCTGACTGAGGACCATGGGGTCGGCTGGTGCCCAGGGCACACAGGCCTGGAAGGCAACGATGAGGCCGACTGCGTAGGTCGCGGACGTCTGGCCGAGCCACAGAACACTCATCGACGCCCCTCACAAACCATCATGAAGATTCCATCACGGGCAGGCAGATTTTGGCGGACCAATGCCTGACCAGACGGAAGTGCGCTCCTCCACATCCCAAGTTAAGCAGCCAACAAGCCAGACACTGGCGCCGTCTTCTAACCAACACTTACCGGCACATATCGAGACTGCCCGCAATGTTTCCAGAGGAATACACAAGCAGGGTATGCCGCTGGTGCAATGACCCCGCAGCCGCACTGACACATTACTAACCAGTGTACGTAGCGCCCAGCCCAGGCAGTATCCAGGCTGGTGAGCTCATCACACACTCACAACATGGTCTTGGGAGGCACGGATTTCCGAGCTGGCACTGGTAAACCAACTGGCGACCCTAGATTAGGCCCGACGAGCGGCCGCGGTCAGTCGGGCTCTACAATTAAAGGGACTGACAACCGATATTTATGGACCCAGTTTTATTGCGATAGCAATTATATGGACACTTCAACCGGATTTCTGCCGTCGGCGTCGCCGTCGCCGTCGCCGTGAGGTTCCGTATAGATAAAATCTTCACCGCGCGCCGTATGCCCGAGCGCAAGCGTGCTGGGACGCGCGCTATCACGGAGAGCGAACGCACTCAATCCCCCACGCGCAAGCAACGAAGCGGGAAGCCAGCGCCGGAGGGAGCCGGGGGGGGGGGGGGGCACTTCTACTGTGCCAACAACTGCGCTCGTCGCTCGACCGCACGGTCTCTTATCTCTCCCACGCGCAAGCAAGGAAGCAGGAAGCCAGCGCCGGAGGAAGCGGGGGGGGGGGGGGGGGGGGGCGCACTTTTCTTCTGCCAACAACCGCGCTCGTCGCTCGCCGCACCGTCTCTTATCTCCACACGGCTCTGACCTTTATGCTCCGTGCATTCGCGGCTCAGTTTCTGTTGAAGCGATAGACCGCACGTACCTTCGCCCGCAGCGGCGTATGCTTGCTGCCAGCGTTTTGACAGTCGTTGTCTGCAGTCATTCAGTGTCATCTCTTCATGTTTGTTTGTGCGCGCTCACACCACGCTTGTTCATTCAGTTAGTAATAGTCGGGTCACATTTTCCAACGCACGCTACACATGTAATGCTGCCCGGATCGGCAGTGCAGCGCTACAGGTGTGTCCCTTCGCACGCGCGCTGCCCACGGGAAGCGCTTCTCATCAACACCACCGTTTCACACGCGCCTTCTCGTGGTCATCGAGTCTCTCTTCATGTCGGTCTACTTACGCCGCAGCACACCTGCTTACTTAATCAGCTCATGTTTACTACAATTCATATTGCTACCAAAGCCGCTCACCTTACTTCGTATGACATTGCTGTGTTGCTATCGCATTCATTGCTTCGCCCTTAGGGCGAAACTGTGACATTTTTTTATGGCGCAACGAAAAGCTCACCCTGGGTAGTGTTTCACCTGCAGCAGTTACTTCTAAAAGTGCGTGGATATTTTGTAAGCAGAATTTTTCGATCTGAGCAGCCTCTAAAAAAATAGAGTCAAACCTCCAGCAACGCTGAGAAGTGATAGCGATGCCGATAGCCCGCCTCGCAAATTGTGAAAGCCGCCCATCGTCCTGCTTTCACTGGAGGGAGTGCAACTGTGTTTAATCACCTATATTGTCACCATTCCAACCACGTTTAAAGGTAAATAGACTGGTACAATAAGTTTGCATTGTTGTACAGACCTTTCTTATAGTTGTACTGCGTTTTTTTCCCAAGTACACGACTACATCATGGCGGGCTATCCCCCGTCGTCGTTATTCAGTCGATAGATGAGCCAAGTCATCGAAAACGAAGGCGAAGGCAGTGCCACTTTTCTACTGAAAGCTTATCTGCACATTAAGTTAGAAAAAACTTATAATATACAGAACGTTACTGCATTTCGATAATAATAAAAAGACCAGGAAGAGCGTACACTAGGATAAGGTCACGTGGTAGACCTCATAAGTACGTTCATGTTATTGCCGCACGGGGCGCCAAATGTCCTTTTTCGCGGCTTTTAGTGAAGAATTAAAAATATAAATCCATGTTTAATGAGAAAAACAGGGCCCGTTCTAGCCAATGCGATAGACGATATTTCCATCCGTGGGGTTATCTCAATTGATGTTCTGAGTGGTTGTGTGTCCCTTTAAGAGGGCTCCACCCGAGAATAACCACACCACTCTTCGTACAATAAAGTTTCTTCATCATCATCATCCACGTGAGAGAGGAAAATCGTAAACCAAACTGGTGGTGCATGGCATGTAGGAGGTTCCATGCCTGATTTGGTATCCACGCCTGCTCTCACCGCATGTGCGGTAACACAGCGTAGCAAGCTTGTTCGGTACAGAAAACGCCAGGAGGACACCATGCCTGATAGCAATTGTCTTAAGTTAATGAGTAACCTTACGAAGATAAGGCGCCACCACCGATCTGAACGATGCACGTTCAGCGGCCGTCCTCTGCCCGCGTTTTCTTAATCAGGGCCTTGGCAACTGCTGTCAGGATCGACGCAGGGAAACCTGCTTCCAAAAGTCGGCGCACCTGATTGTCAAAGCTATCCTGTATCTTATGCACACATGATTTTTGAGAGCCAATTCCGTACGTGTGAACGTAATTCCTCTCTCTACTACTTTGGAATGAGCTGACTTAAACGCCAAGTGTTCCTTTTTTGTTGATTCCGTTCAACTTCTTCAATAATTAACCTTGCACTAACATTTCAATAACACAGAAACTATCTCTGCTTTAAGCACGCTGTTCATACAAAGCTTCCTTCGCTGTATGTAAACTACAACAAAGTGCGTTGGATCTGTTACAATTTCTTTTTCTTCTAGGACGTATACAACAATTAAAAAGGACTTTTAAAAAGAACTTTCGTCTTATCCAATGCATGGAATTTGTTTTTCTGTATCTTTGTTTTGTCTTTTTTTTACGGTGGAGGAGGTTATGTATATAAATATAACAACAAACTTGATCTTGTCACCCGACCTGAGCTGGCAGGAGGATAAGATTGCGACGGCCCTATTGATATTGTGATATCAATGTGCGCTATGCTTATGAGAAGCTTGTTGAAAGCATTGAAACAGTGCGACACGTGTGTACCAATATTTAATATTATAAATATTATCATTGTTACACACATTAGAACTTATAACATGACTGTATATTGATACTACTGGTGTATAAAGAAAAACAAGTTTATAGCCAATGGCTGAAGCTCCCCTTTGCAAAAACCATGCGTGACATGCAGTTGTAGTTCTACAGAAAGTTTATTCAATGCTTGAAGAGGTCAATATAAAGAGAACAAAATTTACATAACGATAGTAAATAGGAAGAACATGCGGCGAAACACACGACCACCAGGAGGAATGCACGCACAGGCAGGAGGGGGGTTGATTACCAGCTTGCAATTCAGTGATCATGTAATGAATCTTCGTTCTTGACGTGTTACATAAGCACGTTCGCTGTCACGGGATTCCGACTACCACGCATTGCGTTCGAGGTGCCGTAGTCTCCCAGTAGGACGTACGTGTAGGCCCTACCGTGGCTTTAAACGACTGCAGTAACATCACGAAAACAAACTCTACCCATACCTTTAAAGTGTAGAATCCTTAATGTCTGACACGTGGCTTATTTATTTATTTATTTATTTATTTATTTATTTATTTATTTATTTATTTATTGCATACTGCCGGCCTAAATTGGAGGCCTTAGGCAGTAGTGGCAGCAGGGATACAACATAAACTCAGTACACAAAAGCAAAGAGGATGGCACACACGCGTTAATGCGTACACGCAGATCGCATGAAATTAACTTTCTGGAAATAATCACAGGATAATTTACGAAGTTATGACAATCGCAGTACATAAAAAGTGAACAAATGAATCAGACGCCTATCAAGCAGTGACATTCATATTATGTAAAAGCTCACAATTTGGATGATCATGCACAATTTGGATACAAAAGAACAGCAAGAGTGCACGAATCATGCGCATTTATTCGAACACGCAGAAGCGGAAAGAAAAAATAAGAAAAAGCAACAACAAGCGGCCAGATGAAGTAACGTGCTTGAATTGTGGTCCTCCCTACGGCACTGTAGTTCTAATCGCTTGCAGAAATTAATAGAGACTTGGATGTTCGACCACATCACTATACAAGGCATTGCAATTGGCAATCGTCCGAGAAAAAAAGAGTTTTTGAACGTGTTTGTTCTGCATTTGAGCTCGCTCAGCTTTTTTAGGGGCGAAGCTCCTTATAGTTGCACCCGTTCCGTCCCCGTCGTCGTAGTAGTAGTGTGTAACCAGTCTGAGAAAAATGAGAAAAAAAAATTCCGAAGTTGTGTCCGTAGCGCGGAATCGAACCAGGGACCCCTCGCTTCCGAGCGCGCGGCGTTAGCCCACTACGCCACGAAGCGGACATGGACACACGCACCACGATGGCAATAAATACCCAATATTAACGAAAGGCCGCGTTTCTAGCGCGTTTCTAACGCGTTTGTGCTAGCGCGTTACGGCCCGTGTAAGAAGCTGGTGTAAGACGCTGTGGCCTCTCCGCCTTACCTTCAACGCGTTTCGAACGCGCTGCCCAAAGCGGTGGCAAGTCAAGTTCAAGTCGAGGAGCGTTTATGAATACGGGGGGTATACTCTCTCGGCAGTCATGTGATGGCGTCGGCAAACGCGGTGCACGTTCCGGCATGTGTAAATGGCTGCGTAAGACGCTGTGGCCGCTCCCCCTTACTAGAGAGTACTGCACGTTTCTAACGCGTTTGTGCTAGCGTCCCCTTAAGCGGGAGATCCGATGATTCCCTCCGGAGCTTCGCCCACTCATCATCATTCACCCCGTGGATATGCTGTGATTTTTTTTTAGGGGCGAAGCTCCTTATAGCGGCACCCGTTCGTCCCCGTCGTAGTAGTAGTAGTAGTGTGTAACCAGTTGGCGTTGTGTGTCCGTATATGTATGTATACCCATATATACATATATATGTATATGTATAGTATAACCGGAAGCCGACTTCCGCTTCCGTTTCCACTTCCGTTTCCGCTTCCGGTTCCGGAAGCCAGCTTCCGGCTTCCGGAGAACGCTTCCGGCGTTTTAGGGGCGAAGCTCCTTATAGCGGCACCCGTTCGTCCCCGTCGTAGTAGTGTGTAACCAGTCTTAACGCTAGTACCAGATGTCGGTATAAACTAAACGTATTGTTCAAAACGCCGTTGATTGATGAAATAAACCAATGAAAGACGCCAGATGTTTTCTAAAGCAAAACGAAAAGACGCCAGCTGCTTAACAAAAGACGCCAGAGGTTTGTAGTTGACGATGTTCGTTGCCGTGGGTGTGTGCTCGTATGGATAAGGATGGGTGGGTATACTCTCTCAGCAGTCATGTGATGGCGTCGGCAAACGCGGTGCACGTTCCGGCATGTGTAAATGGCTGCGTAAGACGCTGTGGCCGCTCCCCCTTACTAGAGAGTACTGCAAGTTTCTAACGCGTTTGTGCTAGCGTCCCCTTAAGCGGGAGATCCGATGATTCCCTCCGGAGCTTCGCCCACTCATCATCATTCACCCCGTGGATATGCTGTGATTTTTTTTGGTACAAACTGCGCAATGAATCGAAAAACCATTAAATAAACGCTACAATTGTTCCACGGAGGCATCAGCTGATTCGCACATATTGCTGAAGTCACAAAACGAGCTTTGAAGCATATCCAGCATGTCGACGTCACTAGCACGTGTAAACATCGGGATTACGCTTTATTTTTATTTTTGAAGTTGAGGGCTCGCTCTACGTCTCCTCGCGCGTCGTCGGTAAATTGCGCCAAAAGAGGGCTTCACGACGAGGCGCGACGGCGGGGGGCGATAGACCCACCGCAGGTTCGAGCACCTGGCCGGCTCTTGCCGTACGTATAGAGCTCCCTCCCAGGAATGCGAGACGTCCAGGACAATTAACACATTTATTGCTTAAAACACTTCACCAGTAAATACAAAACTGCACTCTAAACACGGCGCACACTCAGCAACCGCGGTCCCCGATGGCGGGGGAAGGCAGGGTCCGCGTCGAACAATGATGATTCGCACATGCGGGCCGAGATGCGTTCGCAAGACACTGCCTAGCGCTTTTCCGCCACCGACTCTGGTCAGCGACGGTTCGGACACGCAGAATGTGACGCACCGAGCGTCTGCGACTTCCGCAACGGCGGAACACAGAGCCGCTCAGCAAGCCACACTCACGCACGCTGGCAAAGCACGTGAATGTCCCAATACCGTGGCGTCGGGGACACAAATAGATGGTCGCTCACGTACCTTGCCGCTTGCCTCTCGTGACCAGCGCTCGTCCTTCCCGTTGCTCCACTCCCGCGCGCCGCGATAACGCTGCCAGTAAGGGCTCCTTCCCTACGTCACGCCCCCACGACCCAATCGGAGGGCCGCGTAGCACGACGCCCCGGGACGTGGCCGCGGCGCCCGGGAAAACAGCGCGGGGTCGAGGGACATGTAGTCGGCGGGGGGGTCTCCTCGCACTAGCGAATGAGCCTGGAGCCGGAGGCACAGAAACGACGGCGCCCGGCTGACCGCGGGATTTCTCACATCTCCCACAACCCCACAAAGTTTACGAAGAGAACTGCAATTTTCAAGACAAGGATACAGTTTTGTGATCTGATATGCGATCAAAAATATCGACACTTGGATTCCGCCGTAACAGGTCATTAGTTGCAAGAAAAAGGACCAAGACAGACTCTGCATTGTGTTGAGTGCGGGTATAGGCAATCTAACTAATTTGGTAAATTTGTGCAAGATGACCACGTGAACGAATGGCTGATATATATTTATATACATAAATGGCAGTGTGTATAGGCGTTCGTCAAGCAGCGAGACTTCGCAGACAATTGAATTAGGAAACTTTGTTTTCCATGCTTGTTTGTCACTGTAGCAGCACAACTGAGTACCAAGCGCAATATAACCTTCCGTACACGCATGTTACGCTCATTGCAAATTGCAGTGAGACGGGAGATTCTAAATCGTTAAACAAAGCAAGTCCCAGTGCATTTTCAGTGGGCTGGCTACATTAAAGTTTTTTTTTCTCACTGACAGCCCTCATTGAGCGTCTGAGCTCTCATGCGTGTCTTCTGAGAGCGAACACAACCACGTCAGTGAAGCGTGTCCCTCACGTGTGCACCACTGACTTCCGTTGCCTTTCCTACAGGTGCTTAAGTCATGATCGAAACTTCTGAAACCACAAGAAGCGATATCTTGCTTTGCTTCGTCGCGACAATAAGCCGTTGTTGTATGCCGCTTCCAGGGGTCCCTGATGAGCGTAAACACCGCCCTCGATCTCTTGCTAGCGAAGCCACTGCCACGTGTGTCCTCTCTGCTTGCTCGTTGGTGCAGCGGCTTGAAGCCCGTCAGCGCGGTGCACTCTACTCGGAGCCTTCTGTGCAACTGCGAGGCTGCGAAACATGCGTCCCTGTCAGAATTTATGCGCTTTAGTTCTTACTCTACTGGCCCCTTGTATAGAAGGCCACGAGAGGCAGTATGGCGCAATTGTTTGTAGGCCACCACTGACCCCTTGATTCTTTCAATATTGCGAGTTCACGTCGCACGTGCTACACTTGATGCCTTGACATTACGCATTCGGCTCTCTATTATGTGCAGCCACCAGCACGAAGAAGCCCTGGTTATCCGAGAAGGTGTGGTTTGAGGTGGAGGCCCCACAACGAGGCACACGATCATCGTCTGCGATCAAGAGCATTCTCCGGAAGTGAAACGCGTTCTCAAGGGAAGCCAAGGCCAGTGAAGCGGCCCAGGAGCGCAAGCGGGAGACGCGGCTCATGTTGGGCAGCACTCGGGACAACCGCCGCTTTGAGCTGCTCATGGCTATGAGAAAGCTCGCATAAGCTTCAATAAATTTAATTTCCTCGTGTGTTCAACTTGCGTTTATACTACGTCTTCTTTGTTTCTCTGACTCTTTTATTTTAGACGTGATGAATTGTAGCTTTTTATGTACCTGAATGAAGGTCATAACCAGGAATTTGGGACATTTCGTTGAGTTTACGTTTTTGGCACCACGTGGCATATCGACCTTAGGGAATTCGAAATTTCTGCTGTGACGTATGCAACGACGCACAACTAAAGAAAACACAATAAAAAGAAGCACACACTCAGATTGTCGCTTCACTTCGGCACTTGGAAACAAGTGCGCTTATATAGCAGCGTTATCTCGAAGACGGCCAGCTATTTGCTCTACTGACAATAAATAGACGGTTCGGTAGACACCTGGTCAGAAAGCTCGTCGGCATTCCGGAGCAATGTTTGGCCCAGATAACGGCTCCCGCGACGCTTCCGTTGAATATTTCTTCTCTTGAGCGGTCTTTTAGGGGCGAAGCTCCTTAAAGCGGCACCCGTTCGTCCCTCGTCGTAGTAGTAGTGTGTAACCAGTCTGAGAAAAATGATAAAAAAAATTCCGAAGTTGTGTCCGTAGCGCGGAATCGAACCAGGGACCCCTCGCTTCCGAGCGCGCGGCGTTAGCCCACTACGCCACGAAGCACACATAGACACAAGCACCACGATGGCAATAAATACCCAACATTAACGAAAGGCCGCGTTTCTAGCGCGTTACGGCCCGTGTAAGAAGCTGGTGTAAGACGCTGTGGCCTCTCCGCCTTACCTTCAACGCGTTTCGAACGCGCTGCCCAAAGCGGTGGCAACTCAAGTTCAAGTCGAGGAGCGTTTATGAATACGGGGGGTATACTCTCTCAGCAATCATGTGATAACGTCGGCAAACGCGGTGCACGTTCCGGCATGTGTAAACGGCTGCGTAAGACGCTGTGGCCGCTCCCCCTTACTAGAGAGTACTGCACGTTTCTAACGCGTTTGTGCTAGCGTCCCCTTAAGCGGGAGATCCGATGATTCCCTCCGGAGCTTCGCCCACTCATCATCATTCACCCCGTGGATATGCTGTGATTTTTATTTATTTTTGCACCGGCCACTGTGGCCGCGGTCTTGCGTATACGCCAGGGTGCTGTTTCACGGGTTTTCTATAGAACTGGCATGATCCATAGTTTAAGAGGAAGCTTTTAGCTCGGGCAGCAGCACCTCTACTTTTTAATGCCAGCCAGATGCGTCCGATCCAACGGTTCACCACCCTCTCCGATCGCCCTTTCCTACTTTCCCCCGTCGGCTAGCCTTCGCGCCTGCTTTATGGTCGTGGGAGATATGGATGGATGGATGCTATGAGCGTCTCCTTCGAAGCGGGGTGGTGGGTTGCGCCACCAAGCCCTTGTTATTATTTTGCCTAATGACCTACCTTTATTTTTGAGAAACACACAAATGCAATGAATTCCAAGCATCAACCTTTTTGAACCATTACTGGGAACTCTGTTTCTGTACGTCTCTCCGTTGTTTGTGGTCTCCCTACTTTTCTGCTACCAAACCTTCAACGGCCTCTTACTAATCTCTACAGCGGACACGTTTACTTTGCCCCTGCTATCCCTGAACCCTAGGGCTTCAAGGACGTCAGAGGACCTAGACTTGCAGCTGGGTAGATTTCTTCACATTCCAATAAAACATGTTCTACCGTTTCTCTAGCTTTACGACAGCAAGCACATGCGGCTTCGTCCTTGGTGTACCTCGCTTTATAACTGCGCATTCTAATGCATCCTGATCTCGCTTCGGAAAGTAATGAGCTTTCCTTCGAGTTTTCATAAAATCTCTTTCCTGATTTCCTTTGAGGTAGTTAGTAGGGTTCTTTTCCATTGCCGCCAACCATAACCTTGTCTCAGCCTCCCTCACTTTGCGTTTGACCCAGAGGGTACCCTCTGGGTGGCACCTCACGACGGAAATCGGAGGAAGTAATCCTGACAGACGCGTGAAGCGTCGACCGCATCGCGGCAGAGCCACCGTAGTATGTAACCGTAGCAGCGGAGCGCGTCAGACTGGGGGGTGAATCTCCGCATGGCTCTCATTGGCTGATACAAAGCAGATGCTCAGTCGACGCTAGCGCCAAGGCCCCCTTCAGTTACGGCTCTTGCAGGCGCGCGACAAATTAGCTAAAATGACGGTGCACACAGTTGTTTACGTCGCCATGGCAAGAGGAATAGCAGCCGCGCGGTGCCTCTTCACGCTAGCGGTTTTTTTCCCTTTATGTTTGTATTTGTATTGCGTGTTTGCATGAACACAGTCTTGTCCATTACTGCGATCATGCCAGTATATGCCAGAACATAAAAAAATAAATAAATTGCACTTACAACACATCAGATATTTGAACTCGTTTTATTGTCTTTCCGCAAACCAAGATTTTCATATAATGTGGTTTGATACACGCATAGAAAATGAACACAAGGATGCATGACATGTTCATGGCTACTAAGCAACCACAAATGTTCACTGAGGTCTAAAATTAAAGTAGCCAGAGAAATAAAAAAATAAAAATAAAATACAACACACTAAAACGCGAACGCCGTTTTATGTATGTGCAGTCGAAATCTTTTTAAGGGTGAACAGGGGAACGCGTGGCCTTCTGAGCTCACAGCGCGGTTCAGCGGCGGCAACGAGAAGCATTGCTCATGCGCAGTGTGTCCGGCGTGCGCAAATTCTCCCGCCGCGCGCATTGCGTCACGCAAGCAAGTGTGTGTCGTGTGCTGCGCGCGTACCGCAATAAGGTAGCCGTACAGTTCGGGATTGGTGACGATGTTGAACTTCTCATTACGCTCCCCACGATGCATCAATAAACTTGAAAATATATGTAATGTTTTGTGGGCGTTCTCAAGATCATTGTTGATCTGTAGCCAGGCCATGCATGCTCATGACACTTGTGGACGTATTTATAAAGCGGCTTCCGTCTTTGAAGAGCGTATATATATTCTTGCACATTACCGCATCTGTCAGAGCAGCAACTGAATTTCAGCATGGCCCGCGTTCCCGAAGAAGAGAGGTGGAAAATCGTACAATATTCGCTCAAGGGATATTCGCTTGGGACCCAACAAATTTGTTGGGTCTCAAAAGTGTGTACTTTCTAATTGTATGGTTTACTTATTTTAAATAAACTTTGAAACTTTCAAACAGCGCTCCTTCTGTTCTCTCGTGCACAAGCCGCTAAAGACCGTCAACAGGATTATTCAGGCATTCAGCAAGGAAGGCCGACTCTGATGCCCCACACAGGCGGCCATGCCCCAACCCGTCGACCAAAGGCAACGACGGAGGATGAAGACGCGCTTATGGTAGCTGCTGTCGTCGAGAACCCGTTCCAGTCCGCGAGGCAAGTGCGGGAGCAGCTAGATGTGGACGCTTCCCTTGCTACGGTCCGGCGACGCCTCTGAAGTGCTGGACTGCGAAATTCTGTAGCTGCACAATAGCCAGTCGTCAGTGCTTCGAACAAGAAGTCACGTCTCCAGTTTGCCGAAGCACACGCCTCATGGATGGCAGATGACTGGGGCCGAGTGATCTTCTCGGATGAGTCGACATTTACAAGTCGCCAAGACAAACGGATGCGAGTTTGGCGAACCAGAGGCAAACGGTAAGAAACTTTTCTTAATGCACGTTTGATTTTGCGAAGGATGGTCAAAAATACGATTTCCATGCAGTTACGAGCCAGCCAATGTGCAGGGAGTCGCCAGGAGTGGCCGAAACTGCGTGAACGTGTGGGGCGCGGTGTCAAGGCATGGTCTCGGGCCTCTGCATCGCGTAGAAGGTGCCCTTACATCGCAGCGATACTGCACAGAAATTTTGGACAATCTGTTGCTGCCCTACGCCCACAGCGTCTTTCCCGATGCCGACTTTATGTTTCAACATCACCTGGCGCCGGTTCACACGGCAAAAGTTGTCAAGGAACATATAGAAAATCGCAGAATCGGCATGCTTTCCTGGCCGGCCAAAGGCGCTGACATGAACATCTACGGAAACATATGCGGGTACATCAAAGCAGCCATTGTGCGAAAACCTGTCCGCCCGACGACTGGGGACGAGCTGTCGGCAGCCGTTCGACAAGAATGGGAGGACCTTCGAGTGCATCATGACTTTGTGCCAGCGCTGTATGCGTCACTGCCCTCTAGGATGGCAGCAGTCGTTTCCGCAAAAGATTGTATGACAAAATACTAAGATCAACAAAGAGAAAATTAGTCCTGCTTACTAATACTACTACTAAACGGATCAATCTTTTGTTGAACTTGCACCAAATAAAAGTTCGGATGTTTGTGTTCCCTTGCCTGTTCGTTGTACGATAAGAACACAGTAGAAGGAAAACTAAACAAAGTGAAAAGTTGAAGTAGTTGCAATAACGCCTAGCAAAGAAGCACAACATTCTGAATTAAAAGCATCAAAATCGTGGTTTCTGTCATAATTTGGTTTCTATTGAGGGGAAAAAACTGCTAGCAGATGACACACGCGTGCTACGATGACGTAATGCGCACGAAAGGGGCCTACCCTCTCCGAGCATGCGCGCAGATATTATGGCTGCCGTCTGACGGCGCTGGTGATATAGAAAGACACGCGCTCCGTGTTCACCCTCAAAAAGATTGCGACTGTACATACATAAAAAAAAAAGATTTTGATACAATGCCCTAATGACCAAAGCGGATTAGAGCTTCTGATATACTCCCTCAGATATTGCACAACACTGGACGACGTGCATGACAGTCATGAAAACTTGAGCAAGTTATATACTTGGTCAGATATTACGCAAAAGTATATGAAATGCCTGACATGTTCACTACTACTAAACAAAATGAAAAAGCAAAGCTGGGAGAATAAAAATAACATTGTACTAAAACCGAAAGATTATTTTGCACTTGGCCATAACTTGAGTACTGGTGGCAAGGGGGAGCAGAAGATGGTCACTTTTTGCATCAGCCCATAGAAAACATTTGCAGAACAGCCTATTCCTCGAAGGTCTGGTGAAACAAGCCAGCAACAGAACTTTTGTTTCACCGCGAATGCAATGCCTAGCAGTCATATGTGTAATAAATACGAACTGCAAACATCTGCTCATAGGACACTTGCAATGCTCCAGCTATACAGAATAAACTGTCTCATGTCTACAGAAGAAGATTGTTTGCGTGGTTTTCCCATCGGTACGTACAGAGATAACAGGCAAACACGAGGAGTAATCTTTCAGCTGTTAGTAAGCTTATAGAACGTTGACACACAGAAAAGGCACTTAGGGCAGAATGGAAATTGGGTGAGTTAGTGAAGTTACAGAATGAGACTTGGTACATAAGAACACAGGTCAAGGGACATTGAGGAGGAAGTTCTATTTGTCAGCTTTGTCTACTGGTAAGAGCAAAGTGAAACACAATCAAGGCAAATATTTTTGTATGTTTCATAGGTGTGGAGACGCATGAAACACACCTGCGTCAATTACAGATGTGTGTTAAAGAACTCTTAATCCAACGAAATCGGTGCACAATTATCGGCTACATCACTTTGCATGAACGCAATATACAAACACAGAGTAAGTGCTCACATAAGCCAAATCAGTCTTTTTTTCGTCTGGTCCATGAAGTGTGTCTGCGTCCTTGAAGTGCGCCGAGCAGATTCTGTAGTTGTTTACCTTTTCCCAAGGCGAACCCAGCAGCTGTGACCTTCCAGAATACTTTGAATACTCTTCTTTCAACCTGAAGAAAAATATGTGAGAACTATAAATTTCAACGAGATAGTGTGCAGTCGGGTCATGTAAAAGTGAACTCGTTTCGTCCTCTCAGTACAGTACAGGCTGTGACACATCTACCTTGAGTCTCCGAAACACGTTTCTAAACGATTGAGAGCGATTAGCAGGAAACTATATGCCTCAAGTCCTTTTATGTACATTGCATATTGGTATAGCGATATTATTAAAGCATCGTGATGCTCTCAAACAGCCATATTTACAAATATTAGCTGTTGTCTCTCTGCGGAACAGCTATGTCTGGCTGCGCACACTATTTGGCGCAAATGAAAACCGGGCCGTGTTACGATTGACATGTCACGCCCGGTGTCAAAAAGGATTACGATTGACGTATGACAGCCCGATCGTTACGATTAACATGCCACGCCCCGTGCAGGGGGAATTATCGGAGGCCCATGCCTAAACCAACAGAGGGTGAATCCCTGATTTGCTATGATTGTCTCGAGTGGTCCCCAATCTGGCGGGCGAGTCGCAGTGATTTATGGCACCATTTGTGTGTGTGTGCGCCCAGCAGGCGAGGGGTTCCGCCTTCCCCGAACTGTGTACCACCGGGGCCTCATGTCGCATTGTTTACCAGGCCCTTTGCGTACGTGCACCCAGAGAGCGCCCAGAGAGCAAACGATGCACGACAGAAGCCTCAAGTCACCGCTATCGGAGGCAAGCCCACGAAACGTCGCCTAGGATAGAGGGAGCAGCTGCCGCACCGCCGACTGGACTCAGTACCTGTAACGTGACGTTGACGTGAGCGAAATCTCGTCTACGATGTTAGCGGGCCTATTTAAGTGGCCCCGCCATGCATTTTCCATTCTTTCATTCTGTTCTTTTCTAACTTTCATCAACCATGAAATAAACTGTGCAAGTTTCGCACTAAGAGATCGTCTTGCCCCTGCCCAGTCGATAGGGTGAACCGAACGCCTGCAGTCTGCCGAGAACGCCACGATACCCAGCAGTAACGCCGGTCGAGCTTGAAGGAACTGGCGTCGCAACAAATGGTTGGCAGCTAATGGGATCGACCACGTTCCATCCTGGAAAGGTCTCTGGATAGCAACTTCGGGACGATCGTCGCAGGATTCATGATTGCAGCTGGTGAGTGCACTGCCTTTCTTCACTGATATATCACCAGGCTTTATATAATTTTTGGGGAAGTATACAAAAGCAGTAATAGTAGTAGTAACCGTTGACGAGTGTTCTTAGAGTACGTCACGGTCGTGTAGAAGTGAAGAAATAGAAACATTAAGGACAGCCATGAACCTAAAGGCGTTAAAGAAGCCGGAATTGCTAGAGTTGGCCAATGAGCTGAACATAGAAATTTCAGAGCGAGAGAGAAAGCCAGAGATAATTGAGGCGATTGAGGCACGCGGGGCAGACGACGAGGAACTAGAAGAATGCTTAATTAGCATTAAGAAAAAAGAAGACCGAGTAGCACGTGATGCGCTCGAGAAAGAGGAACGCACAGCACGTGAGGCCAAAGAGGAACGCGTAGCACGTGAGGCGCTCGAGATGAAGCGCATTGAGCTTGAGATATTGAAGTCTGAGAATACCGGACAATCGACTCCCATCTCGAGAGAACGCGAGAAAAAAATGAAGGACTTGATACAGTCATACCAAGTCGGGGAGGATGTGGGCCTCCTCTTGGTGAACTTTGAACGTACATGTGAGAAGGCTGGATTTCTGAAAGACTCGTAGCCGCAGCGTCTGCCGACGTTGCTGCCGTGTGAGGCTGCAGACGTGATAGCTCGCATGGAAAAAGAAGAATCAGAACACTAGGACAACGTAAAGTCTAGTCTTCTGAAAAAGTGCAGGTTATCGGCGGAAGAAGGCCAGAAACGATTCCTATGTCGATTTCGCGTACTCGTTGATGGCCAACATGAAGGAGTGGCTAAAAGGATCCGGAGCTTTTGGTGACCACGACAAAGTGGTAGAGTGTTTTGGGCTGAAAGAATTCTTCCGCCGACTGCCGGAAAACATAAGGTATTGGGTGCAGGATAGGCCAGGCGTAGAGACAGTCGCAAGGGCGACAGAGCTTGCTGAGGAATACGTATCGCGCCGGGGCCCCGAAAGCAAAGAGACGCTCAGGAAGGAGAATAGATTAAAATCCGACAAGCAGGAGCGTTGGTCAAGGTCGAAACCGTATAAAGGAAAGGAGAAAGCGGAGTCAGCGACCAGTAATGACGATAATGACATTTTCAGGCATGGAGTTGTGCCTGACACCGGCAAGAAAAAAATATATACTGCCGAGAGCTAGTGGGGCTATACTAGTTCAGGTGCAACTAAACTAGAAAGGCCCACTAAGCTTCATCAAAGTCACTCCCTCACCAGAAAAGGAATTGGCCTCCCTGATGCAGTATTTGGCCACTACCTCCCTCATGACTCCGACAATTAACCTATGGCCCTCAGTCCCCAGTTGCGGAGCACCTGACCAAGGCGGCGGTCAGACCTGCTACGCGGCAGAGTGCTAAGAATCTCTGGGTCCGGACAGGCCGCCAATGGAAACTGAACCTGGCAACGTTCAACACGCGCACCCTCTCGAGTGAGGCTAGCTTAGCCGGACTATTTGAAGAATTATCAGGCATTGCCTGGGATATTATTGGCCTTAGTGAGGTTAGAAGAGGCTTATACAGCGCTGACTAACGGCCACGTCCTCTGCTACAGAGGTCTTCCAGATAAGAGAGAATCCGGGATGGATTTCTAGTCCATAACAACTTAGCGGGCCACATTGATGAATTCTACAACATTAATGAGAGGGTAGCAGTCGTCGTAATGAAGCTGAATAGGAGGTACAAAATGAAGGTAGTACAAGCCTACGCCCCAACCTCTAGTCACGATGATGAAGAAATAGAACAGTTTTATGAAGATGAATTAGCAATGAGAAAGGTGCAAACTCAGTATACTTTAGTCATGGGCGACTTCAATGCAAAAGTGGGGAAAAAGCAGGTTGGTGAGCAAGCAATTGGCAACTACGGCATCGATTCTAGAAATGCAAGAGGAGAGATTTTAGTAGAATTTGCGGAAAGGAATAGGCTCCGAATAATGAATACCTTCTTCAGGAAGCCCCGCAACAGGAAGTGGGCCTGTAAAAGCCCTAATGGAGAAACAAGGAATGATATAGATTTCATACTCTCTGCCGATCCAAGCTGAGTGCAGGATGTAGAAGTGTTAGGTAAGGTTAAGTGCAGTGACCATAGGTTAGTAAGGTCTAGAATTTCTCTCAATTTGAAGAAAGAGTGAAATTAGTCAAGAGGAACAAGGCCAACCTAGAGGTAGTAAGGGTAAAAACAGACCAATTCAGGCTGGTGCTCGCAAACAAATATGCAGCTGTAGAAAAAGAAGATAAAGACAACATAGAGGTAATGAATGAAACCGTAACTAGGTTGATCTGAGAAGCAGCATTGCAATTGAAATGGGAGGTAAAGCACCAAGGCAACCAGTAGGTAAGCTCTAACAAGAAACAAAGGACCTAATAAAGAAACGAGAAAACATAAAAATGTCCAACTCAAGAGATCACATAGAATTCGCTGAACTGTCAAAACTGATCAACAAGAAGAACGTAAGGCATATTCGAAATTATAACGTGGGAAAGATTGAGGAAGCCGTAAAATATGGACACCGCATTAAATCAGTAAGAAGAAAGCTTGGCATAGGACAAGGCAACATGTATGCACTGAAAGATAAGCATGGTAATATCATCAGCAATTTCTATGACATAGTGAAAGCAGCGGAAGAATTCTATACTGACCTGTACAGTGCCCAAAACAGCCAAGCTACTCTCATTCGAAATAGTGGTGAACCGGATACAGAGGCTCCTTCTATAACTAGCGATGAAGTTAGAAGGGCCTTGAAAGACATGACCAGGGGAAAAGCTTCTGGAGAAGATGAAATAACAGTAGATTTATTCAAAGATGGAGGAGATATCATGCTTGAAAAGCTAGCGGCCCTTTATACGCAATGCCTCACAACTTCAAGTGTACCAGAGAGCTGGAAGAACGCCAACATTATACTAAACCATAAGAAGGGAGACGTTAAATAATTGAAGAATTATAGACCCATTAGCTTGCTTTCAGTATTGTATAAAATATTCACGAAGATAATTTCCAATAGAATCAGGGCAACACTTGACTTCAACCAACGAAGAGAACAGGCTGGCTTCAGGAAGGGATACTCTACGAGGGATCATATTCATGTCATCAATCAGGTAATCGAGAAATCTGCGGAATACAATCAACTTCTCTATATGGCTTTCATAGATTATAAAAAGGAATTTTATTCAGTAGACATACCAGCAGTCATAGAGGCATTGCGTAATCCAGGGGTACAGGCGGCATACCTGAATATCTTAGCAAACATCTACAAGGATTCCACAGCTACCTTGGTTCTCCACAAGAAAAGTAGAAAGTTACTTATCAGGAAAGGGGTCAGGCAAGGAGACACAATTTCTCCTATGCTATTCACTGCATGCTTAGAAGAAGTATTCAAGCTCTTAGACTGGGAAGGCTTAGGAGTAAGGATCAACGGCGAATATCTCAACAACCTTCGGTTTGCAGATGACATTGTCCTATTCAGCAACAATGGAGAGGAATTACAACAAATGATTGAGGACCTTCATCGAGAAAGTGCAAGAATTGGGTTGAAGATGAATATGCAGAAGACAAAGATAATGTTCAATAGCCTGGCAAGAGAACAAGAATTCAGGATCGCCACTCAGCCTCTAGAGTCTGTAAAGGAGTACGTTTATCTAGGTCAATTACTCACAGGGGACCCTGATCACGAGAAAGAAATTTACAGAAGAATAAAATTGGGTTGGAGTGCATACGGCAGGCATTACCAAATCCTGACTGGGAGCTTACCACTGTCGTTGAAAGGAAAAGTGTACAATCATTGCATTCTACCGGTGCTAACATATGGGGCAGAAACTTGGAGGTTAACGAAGAAGCTCGAGAACAAGTTAAGGACCGCACAAAGAGCGATGGAACGAAAAATCTTAGGACTAACGTTAAGAGACAGGAAGAGAGCGGTGTGGATCAGAGAACAAACGGGGATAGCCGATATTCTAGTTGACATTAAGCGGAAGAAATGGAGCTGGGCAGGCCATGTAATGCGTAGGATGGATAACCGGTGGACCATTAGGGTTACAGAATGATACGAAGAGAAGGGAAGCGCAGTCGAGGTCGGCAGAAAACCAGATGGGATGATGAAGTTAGGAAATTTGCAGGCACAAGTTGGAATACGCTAGCGCAAGACAGGGGTAATTAATTGGAGATCGCAGGGAGAGGCCTTCGTCCTGCAGTGGACATAAAATATAGGCTGATGATGATGATGTTGATGATGATGAATGACGAGAAGAACGGAGAGGGAAAGGAGGAGCCACCAGAACTCAAGGCTGCGCAACAAAAGAAGGCTTTCGAAGCTAGAAAGCCAATTGTGTGCTTTAAGTGCCAAAAGACAGGACATATTGCCCTCGGTTGCAGAAATCCAAAAGTTGTATTTTTGTCAGTGAGCAATACCGATGACAATATGAGATTGTTAGAACCGTACATTCGGCATCTCGTAGTGAATGACAAGCCTTGTCGCGTACTCTGGGACTCAGCCGCCACGATGGATGTCGTTCAGCCCTCATACGTAGAACAAAGTCAGTTTACAGGAGAATGCGCTTGGATAAAGGAAGCAGCGGAGGCTAACAGTATTTGTCTACCAGTAGCCAGAGTCCGCGTTGAGGGTCCTTTCGGAACACTTGACACCGAAGCCGCCGTGTCAGCGCACCTTCCACCGCAATATCCATATTTGTTTTCAAACAAATCCGAGTAGTTGTTGCGGAGCAGGGGAGTCGTTTTCGGCGAAGGAATAGTGCAAGCTCTAAACAGATCAAAGGCACGACAACTCGCGGCAAAGGTAGCATGCGCTAGCCCAGAAAAGGAGGACACAGCCTTAGACAAGCAACCCTCAGAGAGCGCTAATGAGGTTACCAGTGAAAACGAGGTCGGTGAAGGCGCGTCGGCCAAAGAACAGGCCACCGCACTGAGTCAGGAAGAGGCGGCAGTTTTGAGAGTGAACGGGGAACCTGTAGTATCTCGGGAAACGAAATACAGGCGAAAGTTGCTAAACGTAACAACTTGCACTCTGGTTACCTAGCAAGAAAGGGACCCCACTCTTCGGAACTTTAGCACAACGGTGAGGCGGGGTCTGCTAAGAAAAACATAATGTTCCAAAAGAGGGCAGGCGTTTTCTATCGAAGGTATCGCGATAGAAAAATAGTCCAGTTTGATCAACCAGTAGTGCCACAGCGTGACCGCCAGGATGTGCTTCACTTGATGCACGGGGACCTTCGGTCCGGACACCTTGGCATTCGAAAAACCAAGGACCGCTTGTTGCAGGAATTCTACTGGCCCGGGTGCTTTCGGGAAATAGAAGCATTCGTTAAAAGCTGCGACACGTGCCAAAGCATTGGAAAGCCCGGGGACAAGGCTAAAGCCCGCATGAAACTTGTTCCAATAATTACGGAGCCGTTTCGCAGACTTGTAATAGATACAGTAGGACCTTTGCCCGCAACTCAGTCCGGCTACCGCCATATTCTTACGGTACTGTGCCCCGCAACCAAGTTCCCTGAAGCAGTGCCCTTAAAGAGCTAAGCTCGGTCGAGATCGTGAACGCGCATTTTTCCATCTTTTCGCGAGTCGGTTTCCCAGCGCAAATTCAGTCGCACCAAGGAACCGTTTTCACGAGCGCCCTAACCTCGACATTTCTGAAAAAATGCGGTATCAAACTTATGCATAGTTTGGTATACCATCCCCTGTCCAACGCCGTAGAAAAAGTTCGCTCGGTCAAGAAGCGTCTGTTGCGAGCCATGTGTTATGAGTGGAAAACAGATTGGGAACTCTGCTTACCAGCAGCTATGTTCGCCCTTCGAACCGCCCCGCATGAGTTCCATCACCACTCCGGATCCTTCGAGAAGCCTGGGAGGGCCGGGCTGACGATCCGTCTGTCGTTGCATACGTGCTAGATTTGTTAGATCGACTGCTCACGACGCAAGAGTTGGCAGGACGAGAAATGCGCAGAGTCCAAGGTAATGCCAAGCTTTACTACAACAGAACAGCTCGGGCGCGACGCTTTGAGGTAGGAGATGAGGTAATGATAATACGTCCCTCACCGAAAAACAAGCTGCAAGTACAGTGGGAAGGACCGGCTGACATTGTTTCGAAATTATCCGACACGAACCACACAGTAACAGTTCCGGGTAAGAGAAGAACTCATCAGGTATACCACAGCAATTTACTGAAGCCCTTTTGGCAGGGGGAGGCCGTCGTAAACATGCCCCTTAATATGCCAGAGGAAATGCCGCTTGACGTTCCAGTGTTGGCGCCAGCAACGGAAGCAAGCGTAGGCGAAACCATAGATAACCTTGTACAGCAAGCCGAGCTCGACCTCCATCAGAAGACGGAGCTGCGGGAACTCATGTATGAGTATACAGATAGGTTTTCGGACAAGCCGGGACTGACGACCGCAGTTGTCGAGGATATTGAATTAACCTCATCAGAGCCTGTGCGTTCAAAGGCGTATCGCGTTTCACCACGCCAGCGTGAAGTCATGGCTGCGGAAATAACAAAGATGTTGGAGCTAGGCGTAATAGAACCGGGAGAGAGTGATTATACTTCACCTCTTATCTTAGTTGAGGTCCCCAGAAAGGAACTGCGCCCTTGTATTGATTACCGGAGGCTTAACCTGATCACGAAAGATCAAACCTATCCTATACCTCATATCGAAGAAAGGCTTGAGAAAGTGAGCAGCGCCAATTTCATCTATACACTAGACTTAGTTAGGGGTTATTAGCAGGTACCATTGACAGACCAGGCGAGTAGGTATGCCGCATTTATTTCTCCATTGGGAACGTTTCGACCAAAGGTCCTGAGCTTTGGATTGAAAAACGCTCCTTATTGTTTCTCTAGCCTTATGGACCGGGTGTTGCGTGGTATGGAGAATTTTGCGCTGCCGTATCTCGATGATATCGCGATCTTTTCGGCATCATGTGCAGAACATCTGACGCATCTGTGAGCCGTACTGGCCCGGCTGCGCGAAGCTAGCTTAACTGCCAAAGCGACAAAGTGCCAATTGGGGCGTGCCGAAGGGGCCTACCTGGGTCATGGGATTGGTCAAGGCCGCCGCCAGCCTTCCGAGGTCAAACTAGCTACGATCGAAAGTTTTCCACAACCTTGCACTAAACGGGATATTCAGTCATTTCTCGGAGTAGCAGGATATTACCAAAGGTATATTCCGCGTTACTCAGATGTTGCAAGCGCTCTGACAGATGCGCTGAGAAAAACAGAACCACAGACAATACAGTGGGACGAAGCCAAGGAAAGGGCTTTCTGTACACTGAAGAGGGCTCTGACGAGTCAACCAGTGTTAAGCGCGCCGGATTATTCTAAGCCGTTCATTGTTCAGTGCGACGCGAGTGATCGTGGAATGGGTGTTGTGCTTTGTCAAAAGGGAGATAATGACGAGGAGCACCCTGCACTCTTTGCCAGCAGGAAGCTCACTGCATGCTCGCGAGGAAGCATACAGCGCTTCTGAAAAAGAATGTGCCTGCGTTGTGCGGGCGGTGCAGAAGCTAACCTGTTACATTGCGGGTTCGAGGTTTACCATCGAGACGGACCACTGTCCTCTTCCTGGCTGCAATCAATGTCCCCCCAAAACGGCCGTCTCTTGCGCTGGAGCTTAGCCCAGCAGTACAATTTTCACATTCGCTACAAGAAAGGTAAACTCAATGGAAATGCAGATGGTCTGAGTCGTTGCCCCTAGTGTATCGCTAGCCTCATGTCCACTATGGTTTCCGTGTCACTTTTACTTTTTTTTTCACGTAGATGTAGGTATTGTTAGCGGATTTAGTAATCACGTCCTAATGCTTTCGGGAAATCGCTGTTTTTAGTGTTTACGCGGGAGGACGCGCGAAAGAGTTGAGAAAGCAGTAGCAGTTTTTCTTTTTTTTGTAATGCCTGGTGTGTCGTGGGGGAGAGTGGCCTCGTGCTCACTTGTTTGTGGTTGTGGGCCTGGCACTGTTCTGGAGTGATTGCATGCCCAAACAGGAGACGAAAAGTTGCGAGACCTGTTTGCAAGTCCTGTTTCACCGGACCCGACCAGGGAGAAAAGGCACACAATAGCGCCCCGTGAACTGATGAACGGCTCCAGGGAATCTACAAGCTACGAACCCAGGGTTCGTCATCACGGAGGAAAATTCTGCTGCTGAAACGCCGATCCCTCGCCCAGTGGCTGCTGGCCCCTACGCGTCGGGATCTTCCTCCCCCGCCGGAGATGCTGTTACGATTCACATGTCACGCCCCGTGTCAAAAAGGATTACGATTGATGTATGACAGTCCGGTCGTTACGATTAACATGTGATGCCCCGTGCAGGGGGAATTATCGGAGGCCCATGCCTAAACCAACAGAGGGTGAATCTCTGAATTGCTATGGTTGTCTCAAGTGGTCCGCAATCTGGCGGGCGAGTCGCAGTGATTTCTGGCCCTCTTTGTGGGTGCGTGTGGCCAGCAGGCGAGGGGTTCCGCCTTCCCCGTACTGTGTACCACCGGGGCCTCGTGTCGCATTGTTTACCAGGCCCTTTGGGTACGTGCACCCAGAGAGCGAACGATGCACGACAGAAGCCTCAAGTCACCGCTATCGGAGGCAAGCCCCCGAAACGTCGCTTAGGAGAGAGGGAGCAGCTGCCGCACCCCCGACTGGACTCAGTACCTGTCACGTGACCTTGACGTGAGCCAAATCTCGCCTACGATGTTAGCGGGCCTATTTAAGCGGCGCCACCATGTATTTTCGATTCATTCATTCTCTTCTTTTCTTACCTTCATCAACCATGAAATAAACTGTGCAAGTTTCGCACTAAGAAATCGTCTTGCCCCTGCGCGGTCGCTATGGTCAACCGGACTCCTGCAGTCTGCCGAGAACGCCACGATACCCAGCAGTAACGCGGGTCGAGCTTGAAGGAAACGGCGTCGCAACAGCCTCAAACCGCACGCTCACCTGTTGTCTGTAGGGACCCGGAAGAATTTTGCAGAACTTCTTTTATTGCGATAGCAATTATATGGACACTTCAACCGGATTTCTGCCGTCGGCGTCGCCGTCGCCGTGAGGTTCCGTATAGATAAAATCTTCGCCGCGCGCCGTATGCCCCAGAGGCAGCGTGCGGGGAGGCGCGCTATCACGCAGAGCGAACGCACTCAATCTCCCACGCGCAAGCAAGGAAGCGGAAAGCCAGCGCCGGAGGGAGCAGGGGGGGGGGGGGCACTTCTCTGCCAACAACCGCGCTCGTCGCTCGTCCGCACAGTCTCTTATCTCTCCCACGCGCAAGCAAGGAAGCGGGAAGCCAGCGCCGGAAGGAGCGGGGGGGGGGGGGGGGCACTTCTACCCTGCCACCAACCGCGCTCGTCGTTCGTTCGACCGCACCGTCTCTTATCTCCACACAGCTCTGACCTTTATGCGCCGTGCATTCGCCGCTCAGTTTCCGTTGAAGCGATAGACCGTACGTACCTTCGCCCGCAGCTGCGGCGTATATATGCGCTTGCTGCCAGCGTTTTGGCAGTCGTTGTCTGCAGTCATTCAGTGTGATCTATTCATGTCTGTTTGTGCGCGCTCACACCACGCTTTTTCAATCAGTTAGTAATAGTCGGGCCACATTTTCCAACGCACGCTACACATGCAATGCTGCCCGGGTCGGCAGTGCAGCGCTACAGGTGTGTCCCTTCGCACGCGCGCTGCCCACGGGAAGCGCTTCTCATCAACACCACCGTTTCACACGCGCCTTCTCGTGGTCATCTAGTCTCTCTTCATGTCGGTCTACTTGCGCCGCAGCACACCTGCTTACTTAATCAGCTCATGTTTACTACAATTCATATTGCCACCAAAGCCGCTCACCTTACTTCGTATGACATTGCTGTGTTGCTATCGCATTCATCGCTTCGCCCTTAGGGCGAAACTGTGACATTTTTTGACGTATTCGCGCACCATAGCACGAGGCACGAACGGTGCGAGTGGAGGAACATCGCGGCGCACAAAGCGAGAGAGGAGCTCGAAACTGCCCACGCCGGCCAACGCTGGGTTCCCGATAACGGCAGAAAACAAAACTTCAGCACGGCGGCGGGCGCGCGCGCGCATACAGTAGAAGGTGAGGGTGTTAGGAGGGCAGAAAAGTTGCCGGGAGGTGTGCGAGAGAAAATATGGCCTTCGAGACTTGCATGCGCAAGCGTGCTATATCTCGGAGGTATTTTGCTTTCCCGCCAGCGTACAGGATGGCGCTAATTAGGTCTGCCACCTAAAGCCCCTATATTTATAAAAGTAGCGCCATTCTTAGATCTTGCCGCCACCGCGCTCACCCCGGCGTTTCCTCCTCGCCCTCTCTTAGCCGCCTCCTGTCGCCCCAGCCTCCTCCGCTCCCCCATTGGCCCATCCGTGTCACGTGGAAGTTCGCGTCGCGCTTTTGTATATTTTTTTCTTTCCAGCGCGCTCCGACTGCCATTCTCGGGCCTGTGCGACGAAAGTGCTGTACGCACAAACGGATCAAACGTGTTAGGGACAAGAACTTCGTTGTGATGGCATGCTGCTGCGCCTTAAGTTGCCGCAACCGACAAGGCGAGGGCAAAAGGCTTTTTTTGTTTACCATCCGGCGTGCGCATACGCTTGCTGCACACTTGATATTTGCGCCGTCTCGCAAGGCATTATTAAGACCAGTTACTGACTGACGAAGCAAAATCGCGCCTCAAGAACGTCTCCGCAGGGCGCGATCGAAGTTTTCCTCGGATTTCCTCTGGTAGCGCGTTAGCTGTCGTCTGCCACGGCAGGCCCGACGCAGGCGGCGCCACTGTCGATATCGCGCCTCGATCGCGCTGGTCGCGCCGAGCGCGATAGTGGAACGGAGGAGGAGGGAAGTGGATGGCGCTACTTTTATAAATATAGGGGTTTTACTGCCACCTAAAACCCCTATATATAAAAAGTAGCGCCATCCGCTTCCCTCCTCCTCCGTTCCGCTGTCGCGCTAGGCGCGGCCAGCGAGATCGAGGCGCGATATCGACAGTGGCGCCGCGTACGTCGGGCCTGCCGTGGCAGACGACAGCTACCGCGCTAGCAGAGGAAATCCGCGGAAAACTTGGATCGCGCCCTGCGGAGCAGTTATTGAGGTGCGATTTCGCTTCGTCAGTCAGTAACTGGCGTTAATAATGCCGTTTTGGAAGTAGCAACGCGACGATGCGAGACGGCGCAAATACGAAGTGTGCAGCAAGCGTTTGCGCTCGCCGGATGGTAAAAAAAAAAAAAAAATGCATTTAGCCCGCGCCTTGTCGGTTGCGGCAACTTAAAGCGTAGCAGCATGCCATCACTACGAAGTTCTTGTCCCTAACACGTTTGATCCCTTTGTGCCTGCTGCACTTTCGTCGCACTGGCCCGAGAATGGCGGTAGGAGCGCGCTGGAAAGAAAAAAATATACAGAAGCGCAACGCGTGCTTCCACGTGATACGAATTGGCCAATGGGGGAGCGGAGAAGGCTGGGGCGACAGGAGGCGGCGAGGCGGAACCGCCGGGGTGAGCGCGGTGGCGGCAAGATCTAAGAATGGCGCTACTTTTTATATATAGGGGCTTTACTGCCACCGGCAAGGACACTAATGTATTGTGTCCACCCGTTACAAAGTGTTCATTAGCCACAAATCATCATCATCATCATCACCGAAGCGGCGGAGATTCCGAGGCCAGCTCTTGGTGCTTGTTGTCAATTATTTTCCTGTGTTTTGTAAGTCATCATCAACATCATCATCAGCCTATATTTTATGTCCACTGCAAGACGAAGGCCTCTCCCTGCGATCCCCAATTACCCCTGTCTTGCGCTAGCCTATTCCAACTTGCGCCTGCAAATTTCCTAACTTCATCATTCCATCTGGTTTTGTGCCGACCTCGACTGCGCTTCCCTTCTCTTGGTATCCATTCTGTAACCCTAATGGTCCGCCGGTTATCCATCCTACGCGTTACATGGCCTGCCCAGCTCCATTTCTTCCGCTTAATGTCAACTAGAATATCGGCTATCCCCGTTTGTTCTCTGATCCACACCGCTCTCTTCCTGTCTCTTAACGTTAGTCCTAAGATTTTTCGTTCCATCGCTCTTTGTGCGGTCCTTAACTTGTTCTCGAGCTTCTTTGTTAGCCTCCAAGTTTCTGCCCCATATGTTAGCACCGGTAGAATGCAATGATTGTAAACTTTTCTTTTCAACGACAGTGGTAAGCTCCCAGTCAGGATTTGGTAATGCCTGCCGTATGCACTCCAACCCAATTTTATTCTTCTATAAATCTCTTTCTCGTGATCAGGGTCCCCTGTGAGTAATTTGCCTAGATAAACGTACTCCTTTACAGACTGTAGAGGCTGACTGGCGATCCTGAATTCTTGTTCCCTTGCGAGGCTCTTGAACATTATCTTTGTCTTCTGCATATTCATCTTCAACCCAATTCTTATACTTTCTCGCTTAAGGTCCTCAATCATTTGTTGTAATTCGTCTCCATTGTTGCTGAATAGGGACAATGTCATCTGCAAACCGAAGGTTGCTGAGAGATTCGCCGTTGATCCTCACTCCTAAGCCTTCCCAGTCTAAGAGCTTGAATACTTCTTCTAAGCATGCAGTGAATAGCATTGGAGAGATTGTGTCTGCTTGCCTGACCCCTTTCTTGATAGATAACTTTCTACTTTTCTTGTGGAGAACCAAGGTAGCTGTCGAATCCTTGTAGATGTTTGCTAAGATATTCACGTATGCCTCCTGTACTCCTTGATTACGCAATGCCTCTATGACTGCTGGTACCTCTACTGATTCAAATGCCTTTTCATAATAAAGCCATATAGAGAGGTTGATTGTACTCCGCAGATTTCTCGATTACCTGATTGATGACATGGATATGATCCATCGTAGAATATCCCTTCCTGAAGCCAGCCTGTTCTCTTGGTTGACTGAAGTCAGGTGTTGCCCTGACTATTGGAAATTATCTTGGTGAATATTTTATACAATACTGAAAGCAAGCTAATGGGTCTATAATTCTTAAGTTCTTTAACGTCTCCCTTCTTTTGGATTAGTATAATGTTGGCGTTCTTCCAGCTCTCTGGTACACTTGAAGTTGTGACGCATTGCGTATAAAGGCCCGCAAGCTTTTCAAGCATGATATCTCCTCCACCTTTGATTAAATCTACTGTTATTCCATCTTCTCCAGCAGCTTTTCCTCTGGTCATGTCTTTCAAGGCCCTTCTAACTTCAACGCTAGTTATAGAAGGAGCCTCTGTATCGGGTTCATCACTATTTTGAATGAAAGTAGCTTGGCTGTTTTGGGCACTGTACAGGTCAGTATAGAATTATTCCGCTGCTTTTACTATGTTATCGAAATTGCTGATGATATTACCATGCTTATTTTTCAGTGCATACTTCTTGCCTTGTCCTATGCCAAGCTTTTTTCTTACTGATTTAATGCTGCGTCCATATTTTATGGCTTCCTCAATCTTCCCCACGTTATAATTTCGAATATCCCTTACTTTTTTCTTGTTGATTAGTTTTGACAGTTCAGCGAATTCTATCTGATCTCTTGAGTTGGACATTTTCATCTTCTGTCGTTTCTTTATTAGGTCCTTTGTTTCTTGGGAGAGCTTACCTACTTGGTAAGCTCTCCTCGCCTTGGTGCCCTACCTCCCACTTCAATTGCTGCTTCTGAGATCAACCTAGCTACGGTTTCATTGATTACCTCTATGTTGTCTTTATCTTCCTTTTCTAAAGCTGAATATTTGTTTGCAAGCACCAGCATGAAATGGTCTGCTTTTACCCTTACTGCCTCTAGCTTGGCCTGTTTCCTCTTGATTAATTTCACTCTCTCTCTCTCTCTCCAAATTGAGAGAAATCTTAGACCTCACTAACCTATGGTCACTGCACTTAACCTTACCTAACACTTCCACATCCTGCACTATGCTTGGATCGGCAGAGAGTATGAAATCTATTTCATTCGTTGTTTCTCCATTAGGGCTTTTCCAGGTCCACTTCCTGTTGCCGGGCTTCCTGAAGAAGGTATTCATTATTCGGAGCCTATTCCTTTCCGCGAATTCTACTAACATCTCTCCTCTTGCATTCCTAGAATCGATGCCGTAGTTGCCAATTGCTTGCTCACCAACCTGCTTTTTCCCCACTTTTGCATTGAAGTTGCCCATGAGTAAAGTATACTGAGTTTGCACCTTTCTCATTGCTAGTTCAACATCTTCATAAAACTGTTCTATTTCTTCATCATCGTGACTAGAGGTTGGGGCATAGGCTTGTGCTACCTTCATTTTGTACCTCCTATTCAGCTTTATTACGACGACTGCTACCCTCTCATTAATGCTGTAGAATTCATCAATGTTGCCCGCTATGTTGTTATGCACTAGAAATCCTACCCCGGATTCTTTCTTATCTGGAAGACGTCTGTAGCAGAGGACGTGGCCGTTAGTCAGCACTGTGTAAGCCTCACCAGTTCTTCTAACCTCACTAAGGCCAATAATATCCCAGGAAATGCCTGATAATTCTTCAAATAGTCCGGTTAAGCTAGCCTCAGTCGAGAGGGTGCGCGTGTTGAACGTTGCCAGGTTCAGTTTCCATTGGCGGCCTGTCTTGACCCAGAGATTCTTAGCACCCTCTGCCGCGTAGCAAGTCTGACCGCCGCCTTGCTCAGGTGCTCCGCAGCCACTGGGAACTGAGGGCCATGGGTTAATTGTCGGAGTCATGAGGGAGTTAGTGGCCGAATACTGCACCAGGGAGGCCAATTTCTGTTTTGGTGAGAGAGTGACTTTGATGAAGCTTAGTGGGCCTTCCTAGTTTGGTTGCACCTGAACTAGTATAGCCCCACTAGCTCTCGGCGATATATTTTGTTTCTTGCCGGTGTCAGGCACCACTCCTTGCCTGAAAATACCCATCTCAATGGTATTGTTGTGTCTAGCATAAGTGTGCACATGTGTAACTGCCTTGTGTAAAGAATATATTTTTGTTGTGTTTTGACAACTCTGGGCTCTTACTCGGTCTTTGGACGGCAACCGGCGTTCGCTGGCGCCCCAGAGGGCCCCTTACTAATTGTCCTTGCTTTGGTGGGATTATTTTCGGAAGCTCATAAGTCTGCTTCGAAATTTGGCCCGGCGTTTGCGCCTCGTTCACGGGGTGCCTGACAGCGCGATTCATCAGCACTGCGGCTTCCCGAGCGCGCAACCGAACGCTGGCTGTTCTTGCTCTGATGCTCTTCCGAACCCAAGAGCAACCAACGCTATGCGGCTTGGGGCCCCAAAGTCTAGAACTCCCCAGTAACTCTACCCGTTTCGCTGGACCGCGTAGCGGTGACTATCGTTGTTTGCAGTCAAGAAGTTCGATCCGGATCGAAACCGATCGTGATCAGACGTGTACTTACGTGTGACAATGGTATAATATGGGAACACGACACCGATCAGAGCCACTCTCCACCTTGGATAGTGCTTTGCCACGCTTTCGCGTGCTGTAGCTGTAGCTCTTAACTGAGCGCGATAGTATGTGCGGCCTGAAGAGCTCGCGTAATCTTTCAGTGCACATTAGCGGTAGCGTCAAGTGTCTGTAAAAAATTAATGTGTTCTTTTTTTGTTATTATTCTTTGGTTAGGCGAATTTACCGGAACTGTTTCAAACCGGTTCGGACCATCAATATTTTCAGGCTCTAGAGTTGAACTAGAACTGAACCTTTCCCTGTGGACCGCAATGAACATTGGAACACTGAAAAAAAAAGAAAAAGAGAAACCTTCGCTAGCAATGCGTAACGATCTACAGCTGTTGCTCTGCACGAAACATTCCGATGTTTGATTCATGTACCGTCCTAGTTATAATCGATTTACGATTGTACCGTGATCACCCGTGCTGTGAGCAACCGCTTACATCCATGAGCTGTTGCTGGGAGGCGATAGGTGTTATCCTTTGCCGATGGTACAAAGTAGTCCAGGTTGATTGCACGTCACGTACGGTGGCGCGTAACTACAACGCCGTTAGTTGCGGGTAGTTAAGCACAAAAGGTATCAGCAGGCCGGTTATCTAGCCGCAGAGTAGCGGCTGCAGCGAATATCTTCTACTGCTCAAGGTGGTGTTTGCTTTGCACCCAGATACATGTTGAGTGCTTCAAAACTGGCATCAGGACTGGTTCCCAAGGTTGCGCACACTACTGTGTGCTTTACCCTTAGTGCATATTAGGAATAGACGGTCAGACAATTGGCTGGTTGATCAAGATGATTGCTAGTACATGAGCAGCGATTGTCTGTGCGCAACAAGTGGAGCCATACTTTACCATTGATATTTAAACAACAAAGCTTTGCTACTGCATTGATAGTTTATGGAGGCTCATTTGGGAAGAGGGAAGGTTCTGGACGCATTCCTAATGGGTATAAATTTGATCTGCTTTTTGGTTGAGTAGCAGAGTATTTTTGAAGCATTCGCACACCATAGCACGAGGCACAAACAGTGCGAGTCGAGGAACATCGCGGCGCAAAAGTGAGCGAGGAGCTCGAAACTGCCCACGCCGGCCAACGCTGGCTTCCCGATAACGGCAGTAGCCACCATAACGGCAGAATATCTTCTACTGCTCAAGGTGGTGTTTGCTTTAAACCCAGATACATGTTGAGTGCTTCAAAACTGGCATCAGGGCTGGCTGCCAAGGTTGCGCACACTACTGTGAGCGATTGTCTGTGCGCAGCAAGTGGAGCCATACTTTCGGTTCGAACGTAAATGTTGGAATCTATGTGAAGGGATGCTTTCGCAAAGAGGTAATGAAGGGCTATAGATTTCAATACTGCATCTTTTGCGTAAAGGAAGCGGGTGCGCCCACGTTCTCTCGCGTACCTGTGCTAGGCATATAACATATAATAAAGAGGCTTGTGTGTGTGTTCTTTTTTAATTTGTTCTTATATATATTTTAATTGTACCTGCCGATCCATGGCCAGTCCCCGTTGGGGGTATGTGCAATAGATCGAATATCATAATCGCCATCAACACGAACGGCAATCATCTTGAAGGTCTACATGGCGCTGTTGTTGTTGCCTCACAACATGGCATTGGCACGATATGTAACGCCTGCTTCTTCGCCATGCAGTTCCTTGTTCTGGTTATATGCCATTTTACGCACGCTTCTTGGCCGAATAAAGCTGTGGGTATGGGCCCTAGCGTGGAAATCATAATTATCATCAACCCGCGGCGATTATCCCAAAGGTAGTTAGCCTCGGCGCGATATGTATCACCCGCTTTGTCACCAACCGCCGTTGTCGGAATGTGCCATTATTGACTAGAGTGAGGCAGACAGCTGCACCGCGCCGAGAAGGGGGCGAGTGAGTCAGTCAGCCAATGAGCGTTTGCGAAAAGTAGGTCAGTGAGAAGCTCGGTGGTATATTGGTGGGGTAGAAGCCGCCCGACGTGAGCGCCAGCGAGAGCTTGCGCGGGAACGGGCCCGCCGTCGCAGAGCCAACCCCGAAGTCCACCGGTACGGCCGTCACCGCTAGGGTGTTCATGCTACGAAAGAGTTACGTACCGTTGTAGTTACCGGGGATTTAAATATCAACATTTTATGGGAGAACTGGATTCTAGAGTAGATGAGTGCGAAGTTTGGATTAACATGTTTTAGCAATGAGTGGGGCAAGCAGCCAACTACGATTAGGGGCACCTGCGTTGATTTGGTCTTCGCGAACGTGACTGACCTGCAGTCGATAGGTGAGCCGCTCAATGTACACCACAGCGATCAGAAAGCCGTGGTCACGAGGTGTAAGCGGTCACAATGGCGGCAGCGCAATTCATTTTCCAGGGCAGCTGGCCCACACGGGAGATCGTGGACCAAGGCGGCGCCTCGTATCTGTGACGCTCGAACGCAATCATATGGTTCGCATGAATGCGTGCGCCGGAAGCATCCTTATGTGGCCTAGTGGTTACGACGCTCGCTATGAGACCGCCGGTTCGCGGGTTCGATTTCCGTCTTGGCAATTAGCTGAATTTTTTTCCCTTCGAATCTTTTTTTGTCACTCTGTTTGGCGGTGCGGTCGGTTGTACTCCGGTGCCGCGACGGAAGCCGCTGTGCCGGGCACCGACGCGAAGCGGCGGTCGTTGGAGTGTTGCGGAGCGCAGCGTAGCAACACCCCAAATAAAATACTGCTCTAGTCAGGTAGACTGCTCCCTCCCTGATAGCGAGATTATATTTCGATCATCAAAACATTGATGCGTTTATTTAGGAATAGCATCGATCCCTTTACAGCAGCAACAGTTGTGCCTACAAGTTAGGCAGGTGACAGTGGTCTTCCTTTTCCCGTCCTTGGGCTATTCCTAAATAAACGCATCACTGTTATGATGAACGACCTTCGCTTCGCGTCAGGGCCCGGCAGCGCTGCCACCGTGGCACAAACAGATCCGAGGCACCGCCGTGGTTCACGTTGTCCCGTGCGGCGGCGCCACAGTCCGAGGGCCCAGCTGCCCTGGAAAATGAATTACGCCACACGGCAGCTACTTTACCATTGCTAGTAGGTACAGCGGGGGCGTGGCACTGCGGGTGACGCGAGTTCCCCTTAACACGCGTTGTCATGGCAATCGTGGAGCTCCTAGGTGCCTAGGGACATAATCGCTTACGGAGTTTTGAGGCACTGGTCTGCGCGACCACGCGTCGGCGGCTAGTTACTGAGCGTGGCTCTCTTATCTCCGAGACCAGGCGCAGCGCCCTTGCCGTGCGCAGCTCCTACGTGCGTATTGAGCGAATCATTTAGGGTGCGTTGAATCTCTGGTCCACGCCGGCCACGCTTTATTATTGAAGCGTTTGTTTTAGGGAGGGAAATCCTTGCAGTAGTGGTGGTGTGGCATGACGGCTTTTGATCTCGGTGAACTGCGGTGGTGTAAAACCCGTATTTGTGAACAATTTGGTGGTGCTGACGTTCGAAATATTCATGTCGCTTAGCGCCTCGGCAATGCAGTTTGCGAACCGCGCTGTCATTGTCTTTCCGCCAAGAAACACTGAACCCACTGCCATTGCACGGTCATAGAATAAAGTGCGGTCGGCGTGGGCCAGACCAGAGGAGACGGTCTTTGGAGGGACCGCCACTCGTTTGTCCGCAGGCGCGAGGACAAGCAATTGCGTCCCCTCTTGCGCCGCAAGTGGATACCGCATCAAAACAGTGATGGGTTTATTTACGAATACCATCGTTTCTCTAGAACTCCCTAGAACTCTCTAGAAACGATGGTATTCCTAAATAAACGCATCACTGTTTTGGTGATCCAAATATATTCTCACTATCAGGGAGGGTGCAGTCTATATACCTGACTGGAACAGCAGACTGGAGCAGAACGACCGCCGCTTCGCGTCAGCGCCCGCCACCGCGGCTTCCGCCGCGGCACCGGCGCACAAACGCGAACAGTATCCGCTTGCGCAAGAGCGAATGCAATTTTTTTTCTTGCGACCGCTTGTCCTCGCGCCTGCGGACAAACGACTGGCGATCCCTCCAAACACCGTCTCGTGCCAGACCAGTGCCTCAAAAGTCCTTAAGCGATTATGTCCCTAGGCACCTAGGAGCTCCACGATTGCCATGACAACACGTGTTAAGCGGAAGTCACGTGACCCGCTGTGGGACGCCGCCGCTGTACCTACTAGCAATTGTGAAGTTGCCACCCGGCAACACAAGCTGCAATAGCGAGGCAAAACCAAGCAAGGGAAACAGAACGCCCGATAACGAATGAGGTACAACGCAAACTTAAAATAAAGCTACGGCCAGTGTTCCACTCCGTGAAAACGCAAAGAACAGCTCCGCTGTTCCAACAGTTTTCACAGAGTGGAATTGGCCGTAGTTTTCCTTTTCATTGTTTATGTTACCACTACAACTCGATCGCCACCTCATGGTTACGTGCATGCAATTTGCGCTATTGCACCTTGTTATTTAATGATTACTGAAAATGCAGCGTACGCGTAACGAACATGGTGGAAATGTCGGTAAGTCTTTCCAATTTCTATGCATTGTATCAGATATAATGCTAAGCCTTGATAGATTACCCATTATTCTTATTAGGCATGCAAGTTATGAAAAGATGTCGCAGTTACACCCGAAAGGCGAAGCATCAATTGCGATAGCAAATTAGTAGAGAGCTATATGGATTAAGGATAGTAGTTTTAACAGCTGTATAAACTTGTGGTACGTTCAGCTGAGCCACCCTGGCACCGTGGCAGTGCAACGGAAATTACGCCAAACAGCGCCCGAGTTTCACGTTTCGCTCCTGCCAGACCAACGTGTGAGCCAATAAACGGGAGTTTGCGACTGTAGCGCCCTCTCCGAGATACATGCCGAATGCGAAGTTAAGCAGATGACGCTCTATTGCGCAAGCCACTTATCCCTTGGTCTCGCCGCGATTTGCAGACGTGAACAAGGTCATGCATTTTATTGATTACAGATGCTTGAAATATGAAGTGACAAATGACTATTGCCATTCGAATAATTTTGGGGGTACTGGGACGAGCCTGCAAACTGCGCTGGCAGCCCCTTGCATGTACTCCGACTTAGCCTTAAGGGTTTTCGGAACTGAAAAGAAACAAAGGAAACGAAAGTTACAGCATCAAACGTAGAAACTGATGCTGCAGCTTCATGTACCTCATTATGGTATGACGCCGCTACATCGGTGATGAAATGGTTCGCCTTCGACGGCTGCTCTCGTCAGAGTTCCTGATTAGCAGCGCAGATCAATTGTGTGGTCTTCCTTGACCGATGAACCACTGGATTCTATTAGCGAAAAGGGAAGGACAATACATCCATAGATAATTAGTTAATTTCGGAGGCTATGCCAGCCACCCACCACCGAGCCCAACAAAGGAACGGTACGAGACCCGAAGGAGACACAGACGCCAGCTGTACATAGTCACTATAACCTAATATAATAGACCCAAGGTTGGATAGATTACACCAGGTGAATCCTTGCTGCCTGGAAAATTGGAAGTAAAACGAAGCGAAGAGAAGACAGGAGAGATGGAAATTGAGAGAGAAAGACGAAGGTTGGAGGGGGAGAGAGACAAGAAAAGGCAACTACCGATTATCCCTGGGTGGGTCAGCCCGGGGGTGCCGTCTACGTGAAGCCAAGGCCAAAGGGCCTTGGCTTCACGTAGACGTTGCCTCCGCCGAGGGGCCATAAAGGTGCAACCACTCAGCATTGGCTCAACCCCCAGGATCTCCTTTTCCCCGGACACGGCTAAGCCGCGCATGGCTACACGCGGTAGGGTCCAACCCTCATGCGCTCGGGCCGGTACGTGGTGTCGCAACACACCAGACGCGGGCTGAATAGGTATCGTAGGGTTGTTAATATCGATGAATGATTATTCGATTAAAAGTATCCCGCAACACGAGTAATCTTAATTGATTAGACATGTTCGAATAATCTTTTTAGAAAGGTTGACAGGAGGTGCGTGAAAATTTTGAAATCGTACTAGAATGGCGGTGCACGAGCAGTGACTGTGCGGCTGTGGTACAGCCACTGCCGACTGTTTTTCCGAGTACCGAGTAATGCCGAGCCAAATGCTACTCCTCTCTTCACCCACACCGCACAGGCCACCCTAAGCCGGAGACTTGAAATGCCGTCGCAATTGAAGGCACACTATAGCAACCCAGTCGCTGATCGTCGTGGCACTCCTAGTGCCCTAAAGACGTGACACAGAATGCACGCCGGTTTGGAGCATGTATTTGACACAACGATCATGTTCATCTTGATTCCAACAAATCCGTAGCTTCCGAGCGTGTTTTCTCGCATGCTGGCTGTGTGGCCATTCAAAGAAGTTGTTGGCTTCACCCAAACATCCCAGCCAATTGACGTTCCTTCGCTCTGTAGAAAAGAGCACGTGACTTAATATCCTAAACCATGGTTTTGGGGGTGGTGGTGGTGTTGCAGCAGGTGGATTCAGCCTGGCAAACATAGCAGGCAGTTGTGCCTCGAGAGCCTCCTATGAGTTGAGATCAGGGGTGCGTCACCAGGTGTCAATGAGCCCCGTGTCTCACAGGAAAGCAATCATCACTCGTTGCACTCCATGTTTGCCGCAGGTCCTCCGGGGGTAACGACGTCTTCAAAGGTCCTGTGCGAAAGATCACTCTTTTTCAGGCTGTCGACCATCGCGTTTCTTTCTTTGCCGAACTGTGGGCATATAGCCAAATGAAATGTTCAATGTCGCCCATATCACCACAGCAGGCACAGAGCGGGGAAGCGCAACGTCCACTCTTGAATGACCAAGCTGGGGTGTACGCGGAGTTGGTTCTGCTGTGGTACAACAGCGTCGCTTTCTCGCGAGTAAGTCCATGGATCACACGGGTTTGGTGTGGAGTCATGTGGATCGCCCAAAGGTAAGTGATTATGGATTGCATCCTTAGAGGTCAGAAAAATGCTTGGCGCTCTCACTTTTGGGACACATGTGAAAGCGCTAGGCGTGCAAGAGCGTCAGCTTTTTCATTTCCTTCAATTCCTACCTGGGATGAGATCCAATGAAATTTTGTGTTAAGTTCCTTGCTCATAACATCTTTGATCAGTGCGAGATTGCCTTGTAAACTTCCCTCGAGGTAGGGCAAGATGTAATCGTTGTAATGCTGACTTTGAGTCACTGGTTTAGACGGGACACTGGTCTATATGGACTTCGGCACTCATTGCCTTAAGGGCTCTGCTCAAGTTCTTAAAGGCTTGTGCATTGTGGGACCGGCTTTGAACGTTGTAGCGCGTAGGGTCGCGGTATCGCGCGAAATTCTCTTACTTTTTTATTTTTCTTTCTTCTATCACATTTTATTCCTTTTACCCCTTTCCCCAGTACAGCGTAGCCAGCCAGTATTTACACTGGCTGAACTCCTTGTCTTTCTCTCTCTCTCTTGAGTCCGTCAGCACCAAGATATCTCGTGCAGAAAAGCCCCGTAGTTTTCGCAAAGCCGCTGTAATTGCGGCGCTTTGTACTGCTGTAGACAAAAGTGCCCGATCCAGGTGGCCAGACCATGATACATCAAGGGAGAGTATGTAGAATCTTGCTACGCAGCTGTCTGTTTGAGCAGACACCAACCCGTCTGTGTACGCTTGTAGATGGCTTTGATACGATGTGCTCAAGTTGTCCAGTACAAGTAAGTTTGCTTCGGCAGTTGGAATGGTGCGTTTCGCCGTTAGCCGGGGTACATTGAGGCTGCAGGTAACGTCCGAATAAATCCATGGCGGGTGGAGACTGCTCCGTTTAAGCCATTCCAAACGTAAAAATCGGAAGTTGTTCAGTGCCGCATGGAAATGGGAGCGAGAATGGAAGCGCCATGCCTGCATGCAGGGGACTCGTCCAGCCTTAATAGCTGCGTGAACAAGGCCTGAGGTACCAAAATGCGGAGTGGGAGAGACTGCTTCATTAGTAACCTTCTTCTTTGATCGAAGCTGCCCGAGGAACTTCCATCGCCAAGCAAAGTCTCTTTCTATATACTGCCTCCAAGCACTCGAATTGACTCGGTGATGGTGATATGAGCGGCAACTGATTAAAAATGCGGCTTGTTATTAATTCAGCGTTCATTGTAAGCATGGACATTGGATTGTTTCCCCAACGTACACCTGCCCATGCCACAAAGTGCGTGGAGTCTTTTTACTGATGCAACCGCAACACTATCAACCACGCGTCGCCACAGTGGCTTGCTTTCTATGATGACTTCCAGGAAACGAACACTAGTTGCACGACGAATTGGATGACCTCTGATATTTAGCGTAAGAAGTGTTGACTTCCGCTTCACTCCAGTAATTTTCGTTTGCCCTGTGCATATAGCAGTTCCTTGCATATTTTAGTGCGACTTCACCTTTCCCTTCTGCCATTTTTTTATTTTACAGCGAAGATGTTAAGGGCTAGTTTCCCTATTGTCATGCCCGCGTGTAGAAAAAATCACCAGCCCTTCCCCTGTCGAGAAAATCGGGGTAAGCGAAGCTTGTCGTGTGTGTATCGGTCCTTCCTCAGGGTAACGTTCGAAAGCCGTCGCCTCGGTATTATCTGATCGTTGCTGACGGCGGGCCTCGGTCTCGGGAGCCCTCGCTTCGGGATCGTCGGCTCTTCGCTGACGGCGAGCCTCGGCTACGGAAGCTTCATGCTAGAATCAGCACGTCGATGGCGACCCCTTTCCCAAGCGAGTTCACGCCGGCGTTCAAAAAACGCAGCTTGCTCCTTTGGAGAGCGCACCACGCACTGTTAGCAAAAGTTAGCCGAGATTCAGGTTTTTGCGGCTCATGAGCTTTGAAGGCTACCTTGCACCACTCTGGCGTGCGGCTGTAAAATGCGTTACATTACATCCTTTTACTACCATCTCTGAGAAACGTAGTAAAAGGATGTCAGGAGCCGGCTTCACGACGTACAGAGTTTTAGATCACGTGACCAAAAACATCTATTGAGAGTTTAAAACCACGTGCTCTGCAACCAACCTCATGATCACGTGATTAAATACAACCACTGTACTCCGCAAGGTCTCAATCATTCCAAGCTCTGCCCCATCCAGTTAAGCCTATGCTCGGCGACAGGCACGGCCACGGCAAAAATGGCAAAGATCGATGCCGTGGTGGTGCATCCGGATGCCAACGGAACCGCAGAACGTTGGAAACGTGAAACGTATGTACGTCGCGTAAGACGTGTCTAAAGTGGACGCGGATTTCTATCGGCGCACCGCCCGTTGCATGACCGACGAGCTAAAGACTGCATTGCGTCAGTGCGAACTCATCAAAAATAATGTTCCGATTCTGCTCTGCACGGTGAACCGGCGCGGCCATGCTCGCATTCAACGACAAAAATCGCCTTAAAGATTGTTCCTGGACCCATCCTCTCTACGGCAGGGAAATATCTTGCCGTTCGCGAGGCATACCGCCATGGGCCGGCAGCTTACAAACGGCGAGTTGTCGCGTCTGCTGCTCCGGCCGGAAGCAAACGTGTCGGTGAGAATTAATTGCCCAGCACAAGCCCACCTTTTAATGCTTCTGCGAGCAAGAAAATGGCTGCCTCTTGTCCACTTTGAAACTATAAACGGAATCGTCACGGCCCACTGTAGCACAAAAGAAACAAAACGTTCGTTAGTTGTAGCGACAGTCAATGAAAAGCCAGACGCACTAAAAATAGATATGATCACGTCGAGCGCTAGTTCGTATTTCGAGAAGTCTAATACAAGTGTCACACTGCACACTCTTATTGGTGATCAAAACCGATCAGGATCCAATTTCTCGGTCGCGTTTGTTCCCCTTGCGCAAAGGGACGTTAGCCTCACTGCAATACCCGTGAGGCTAACGTCCCTTGACGGACCAAGCTGCTCCCTGTCAACCACAAAATTACCCGATGCCTTGATGCTACGCTACTCAAGTCATGCTTTCAACTCGTATTGTGACCTGCACACTGACCGGCTCTTCAGGGACCCCAAACGCACGCCGACCACGACTCCTCCGAACGCTCACTCGCCTCTCGCTCCCCCAACCCCCTCTGACGGTGGTTTTCCCTTTTTTTTTTATATATATAATTTTTTTTGTCACTTTCTCGCTCTCCCGCTCTTGTCCCCTCGTCTTAGAAACCGCGCCTAGCCAGTCAAGCGCCGGCGCTCATTTTCTTTTCAGTCTCCCCCTTTACAGACAGCCACAGCGGACATCGACGTGACGTCACTCCACTAACCCTTTAAAACTAACCCGCCGAGGATGACGAGGCCGCCTTTGACGAAGATAGGTCCTCCTATCGAAACGTTGGCCAGCCTTTCTGAGGCACCTTATCCCTGGTTATAATCCGTATTCCTCAACCGCCCTATCTGTTATTCTTGCGGCCTGCCTGGGCATGTAGCACGGTTTTGCTGCCGGCGCAGGTGGTATCCTTCGGATTCTCCGAGGGCACCAAGCAACGGTTTCGACTCTCCGTTCCGTTCCGCTTCTGCCGCTCAGCAATTCGAAGCCTCACCTCCTGCTTCCCGAACCTTCAATACCCGTCGGTCTCCGTCACCCCGTCGGCGTTCTCTGTCGCCGCTTGTCCGCCGCCCTGAAGCTCTCCGAGAGGAAAACTAAGGAACGCAGTTCCGGAGGCAAGAACTGCGATCTCAACGAACTGCTCAAGACCTAATTTTTTTCCTGCGAATGTCCTTGAAGTTTATGCAGAAGACATTGCCGTCGATGCGCTTGTAGACACGGGAGCAGCAATATCAGTGATTTCGAATCAGCTTCGTCTTCAACTAAGAAAAGTCGCGACGCCATATTCTGCTGTTTCATTACGCACAGCAAGCGCGGCGCCGATTCAACCCTTAGGGAAGTGTACCGTGCGTGTTCTTATAAGCGGCAGTTTATACCGTGTTGAGTTCGCTATTCTGCCCCGCTGCTCCCATGCCATGATTTTAGGATGGGACTTTCTGTCATCTCATCGTGCGTTATAGATTGTGCCCGTGCTGAAGTCGCTCTGTCGCCATTCGGCCCCAACGTTTTTGAAGATACTGATGGCGCTTCCGGCCGTGTGCTCGTCACCGCCGACACCGACATTCTTCCATACCCTGCCGCACTTGTGCCCGTATCCTGCGTTGGGTTTTCCGACTCCACAGTTCTTTTCACGCCGTCTAAACTTGTTGTTCGCCGTCATCCCTTCTTGCTTCCTTTTTCCCTTCTTGCCATTCGACAAGGTTCCAGCGCACTTTATGTATCGAACCTGTTTCCTTGCACTGCTAGACTGCTCCTCGATGAGTGTCTTGGTTATGCTGATGCAATCGAGCCAGTCTTCCTTTATGATGTGCCTGACGACCCGGATTCTCCTCAGGTTGACGCTATGGCCCTTCAAGTTTCTCCTCCGACGCCGCCATGTGACCCAACATTTTCCCAATGTATTGATCCCAACCTCAATCCAAGTCAGCACTCCCAGATCGCCAATCTCCTTGACCGCTTTCGCACTTCATTCGACCTCCAACCCTCTCGCTTAGGTCGCACTTCCACTGTTGTCCATCACATCGACACCGGCAACTATGCGCCTTTACGCCAGAGGCCGTATCGTGTATCCGCCACGAAGCGTGACGTCATCGCTGAGCACGTTGGAGACATGCTCCAACGCGGTGTCATACAACCTTCGCACGGTCCCTAGGCTTCTCCTGTAGTGCTTGTAAAAAAGAAAGATGGCACAATTCGCTTTTGCGTGGACTACAGGCGCCTCAGTAAGATCACCCGCAAGGACGTTTATCCACGACCTCGCATTGACGACGCGCTAGACTGCCTCCAAGGAGCCGAATTCTTCTCATCTTTAGACTTGCGATCCGGGTATTGGCAAGTGCCTGTGGCTGAGTCAGACCGCCCAAAAACGGCCTTCATCACACCCGACGGTTTATTTGATTTCACCGTGATGCCATTTGGCCTGTGTAATGCGCCTGCCACATTTGAAAGAATGATGGACAACATCTTGCGCGGCCTCACATGGCAGATATGCCTGTGTTACCTGGACGACATCGTTATATTTTCACCGGACTTTCCTTCCCACTTACTTCGACTTGAACGCGTCCTCAAATGCGTAGCCGATGCTGGCCTCCAGCTTAACTTGAAGAAGAGTCGCTTCGCCGCCCGGCAGCTGGTCATCCTCGGCCATGTCGTGTCGAAAAAAGGTGTACTCTCTGATCCGGCGAAACTACAAGCTGTTGCCCAGTTTCCTTGACCTTGAAAGACCTGCGCAGCTTCATTGGGTTAGCGTCATACTTCCGCCGTTTCATCCGCAATTTCGCCACCATAATAGCACCTTTGACGCAGCTTCTTGGTGATGACCACAACTTGTCGACCTGGTCACCAGATTGCGATGCGGCATTCACGAAGCTGCGTCGTCTCTTGACGTCTCCCCCAATCCTGCGCCATTTCGACCCAAGCGCTCCAACAGAAATCCACACGGATGCCAGTGGCGTCGGCCTTGGTGCCGTTCTTGCTCAGAGAAAGGTTGGCTTCGATAAGTACGTCGTCGCCTTCGCCAGTCGTGCACTCACTAAACCTGAATTGAACTATTCAGTAACTGAAAAAGAGTGCCTGTCTATAATTTGGGCCATAACCAAATTCCGCCCGTATCTCTATGGCCGCCCATTTGACGTGATTACTGATCACCATTCGCTGTGCTGGCTGTCGTCCTTAAAAGAACCATCCGGTCGTCTTGCCCGATGGGCGCTTCGACTGCAGGAGTACACTCTAAAAAAAAAAGGGAGCGAGAATGGAGCAACGGGCTCTGTTCCTCCTTCAGGCCAGCGAGTTCCTCCTTCGAGCAAGGTTCACGCGCTGCGCCCTCTTGCGGCAATCGTAAATGGAGGAACTTTCCTCCCTTAGCGCGAGCACCCCGGGACCTGAAAATGAGTTGCGCCGTGATCCCGTGTAGCGCATTGCGATTTCATCGGCTGCGACTGATCGGTTCCATCTCTACGAGCACCATAGGCGATCACTTCACCCACTGACTGTGTTTGAGTGCCTTCAATGTGCTGCTTGGATACTTCATCGCGCAACGATGCGCATGCGATATCATGAACGTCGGTGGAGGAAGGTTGATCGCAAAACAGGCAAGTTATTTTATTCTCGATCATTGGTATGCGCATACGAATTGCTCTCAGCAATAGGCTATATACATTTTAGACGCAGTCCTGTTAGAGAGTATTTACTGCACCGAGATGCAAGCAAGACCTTAAAATGTATTGGTAATCTAGATCTTCTTGCTCATGTAGGGGATAATGCTTAAGGATATTTCTTTTCTTTATTCTCGCGGTACATGCGGCTGTCGTGCGATTATTATTAGTGCGAAAGTGCCTATTAAGTTGCGTTAACAAAAACAAATATGTGTAAACGCGTACGTGTAATGAAAGCGGTGCAGAAAGTGACCGATAGTATCCCGAAATCGATCGCCACTGAAATTTATAGCCGCAGCGGCTATGGTGCTTTATTTCCTTATGGTCGCGGCTTCGACTCCGGTTCCTGTGGCCGATTGCGGTGGGGGCGGAATTTGAAAGCAACTGTAGTCTCTTGTCAAGTTTTTATGCAAATTGTAACATATTATTCTACAGCTATTTAACTATATGTTGTTTACGTGGTTCAAAGCAAAGGCCAAGTGATCTGATTGGTTTTTCATGCACCATGCTACATCATATTCGGTTTGAAAAAAAACTTTGTCCACTTTTTTCAGTGTCATGCGTTACTGCATTTGAGAATGACATTTTCACAATTCAATTTTTTATTCCTTTTAGAATACATGGCTAACTGGAACAAGCACTGGACCTTCATATGTACATCATCGAAGTGGAAGTTCAGCACATCAAAAGACGCGACTTAATTGCTTCTATAACCTGCATGGCTTCTGAAAATAAATACATAGGCCAGAGCCAACCATAATTGACACAATTGCCGATTTTGTTGTGTTTGCTGCTTTGTTGTGATGTCTTGCAATAATTGTTTCATGAATTTCCATCAATGTTGTTGAATGCCACCAATCTTGACTGCTTAAAAATTACCGAGATTGCTGGCAAAGGTGTGTGATAATAAAGCAATATTGCCTTGCTGTAATAAAGTGTGCATTTATTTACTCTTGCCTCCGTCACTATCTTAATTTAAAACTGCTTTCAAACGAAAGCAAACTTAACGTGTTGTCAGCCAAACTGGCAAGCTTTACAGGTGAGATGTTGCATGTTCAGAGGTCACGAGCATTAGGTGTTATGCATCAAAAATGCTTTCGAAGCGTTGTTGTCCTGAATTAGTTTTTAGCTACTCCTTCATGAAATCCCTCTTTCCCACTAGTCCACATAATTATCAGCCTTACTTTGCCGTGCCAGTACTTAAAAGCCTATACATAGTTGTGGTATACATCTACTGCTTGTAATAAATTATCAACACGCCCAAATTGCCATTTAAGAGTCTGTCACCTTTACTAGCTAATAACATAATAAATCTGCACAATTCAAAAGTACTGCCAACCAATGATTTTTAAAGAATCGCACTACAATGATTAAAAACGAAAGTAATGTAATTAACGTATAACAAAAGTAACAACAAATATACTATGATGAACAAAAGCACACTACCTGAGCAAGAAACTGTTTTAAGACTCTGTGGAAGAAATAAGCAGGTGTGTGCCACAGTTTCAATAAGGCATCACAATAGTCTGATCAAATACATTATGGTTCTTCCAGAAGCAAAAAAACAAAAAAGTACACTTCTACAACATTGTATGCAAAGCCAACTAGTAATACGTACAGTGGCACAGTTGATGTCTGCAAATCAATACATAGCAATTCTTTATTGTAACTTGCCTTACAAATAAAATCGACCGTGGTGACTATTATCCATCTGTAACACTCGAAGATGCAGGCAATATGGCACATAAATAGAAAGCATGCGGCACCAAAAGGGGCCATGACAAACCACAGCCTTCAACAACGCACCACATGCATTTCTATGCGTTCCACCTCGTCAACCCGTGTTCAATGTCACCAGCAGCCATAAGAAAAGATGGGTTTCGGCATGTGTGCATCAAAGCATTGTTCAGAAGTTATATCTTCACAAATAAGCAAAACAGGGGAGAAATAGCCATTTTTTCAATGTGCAGAAACGATGCGAAAGCCAGCCATTGAGCATCCTGAAGGGAAGGTGCCTGTGACATATAAATGCCAACAGAAGTATATGCCGTTAGGATCTGCTTTTAAGTGCCTTTTTGTGCCTACATGAAAGTGAACTTTGAAGAGGGCTGGTTTCTCAGTGGCTTTGGGATGCCTGAATGCCAAGTACACCATGCAATGAGGGTTGCCTTCAGGAATGTACTCTGCATATATTTGGGGAAGCAGCCGAAAGAGGCACCATTTTTGGCTTGCTGATCCCCTAAGGCTGGCTTTGCCACTACGAAATGCTTCCCTAATGGCAGGAGGTATGGCCTTTTTGTCATGAAAGCCATACTTGAAGGACAATTTTTTTCCAAGGTCCTGCTTGCGGATCACTCCATCAGCAACTAAACCTTCCAAAACGTGAGGAAGAACACAGTCAATACCCCCTTCAAGTATGTCATGCATGGCATCAGGAGGTAATTGTTCAGTGACATCAAACTTTTCAAGGCCTTGCAATGGCGATATATTTGTAATGCCGTACAAGGGCCCATTTATAGCTGGGTCAAGTGTGAATGCTTTAAGGTGGCTCTTGTGTGCTGCACTTGTCCTCTCGCTATAGTCATCCAAATTATGCAGCATCCGCAATTGTCTGTGCTGAGCTAAGCAGTAATGGCAGACTGTGCCGCTGCTAAAGCAGCACTGGAGACCTGCCAAGAGGTGCATTGAGAGGTTATCTCCAGAGAATGCCACAGTCACAACATTAAAGTGCAGACTGCCAGTGCCCCCTCCATTCTTTTATATTAAATTTAGGTCCTGCACGAGTGGCAGTAGCACTTAGGCCAGGCCATGCCGTAGCATGACACGGTACTCCACAACTAGAAGCAAGTGAATGGCACTGAGTTCTGACCGATGCCGAGGATGCAGATTCAAAATAGAAAAGTTAACTAGTAAAATTTTGTGCCGTCCAGCAGCACCACCTAGAGGGTTTACAAGCTCCATCTCATCAGTGTACAAAAGCAGAAATACAGTGCTATGACTAGCATCCTGTGCAAGCTGACGGTACTGATTGAATGCATTGCCATCAGCAAAGTCATAGAGCACATCTTGCGATTTTGACACAAACTGTGAAATGCATTCTAGCAAGTCCTCGCATTTCAGGAAATTTGTTGACAGTTTAGAGATAGAAATATAACATGTAAAGTTTTTGTAACTGCCAGTCTGCAGTGGCATCTGAGTAGCTTCAGTGTAAATAAAGTGCTCCGAAATGTATTTTTTTTCTCATGTGAGTACTTGTCAAGTCGGAAAATATATTGACAACAATATCCGCAGCATTCAGTTGGCATGCCAGGTTTTCTATTGTGCACGGTGCCACATTTTTTCCTCTAGGAGCTTTGCAGTTTTTTTGAACATCCCTTCTATGACATCATGAATGAGGGCTTTCACAAGGGTGAAAATTTCATCTGTGGTACTCAACGGTAGCTGCAACTTTTCCATGATTCTGATGTAGAACATAGCTATCTGCTTCCCTGATTGTCGCAATGAAGTCAAAGTTCGAAGCAGTGTCATCACTGTTTGTATCTGATGAAGTTGAGGCATCAGTAACGATGCATTTTCTCCAGTTGCTTCACCACAGCCAAAGTCAGGTGCATGCTCATCGGCGCTAATGCCAGCGGCCTTTGTGTGAAAGCGATACACGTGCTTCTTGTAGGTGAAGTAACGGCGAAACGATGCCGCGCAATTCTCTATTCCACATAATACGCAGAAATACGGCTAACAACTGAGGACGTCTTCTGAAACGTTCCACTTCAGTGATATTTCGCGTCTCGCCTTCAGGCACTGAGGACGTGACGGCCGCATTTAAGCGGAAAGTAAAAACGCTTGTATAGTGCATTGGATGCACGTTTAAGAACCTCGAAAATACATTATAGAATTTCTTTCTATGCTAAACTATAATGTACGATATAGATTGTTCAATGCCTCTTATTGTCTCAACATCTATACGCATGTATGCTGGGACAGTGCCTCCTTTATTTTTAGAAAAATAGAGGAGGCGCTGGCTGGGAGTGACATCGTCGACGCAGCATCGGCAACTAGGAGAGCGCTTTTCAACTGGGTCGTACCATTCGAAAGGTAAGTAATCGTGCTTGCTAACTACACTCACATTGTGCGTGCTCCTCGTGTGTGCACAGAGTGCGTGAGCGTAGGAAATGGTACTCCCACGACAACAGCAATACCTCTGCTGATGCTTGCTGAGTGCCGGTTGGCAGAATTTAGTTATGCAAGTTTGTTGCCTCAATGCGACATTGAAAATCTTGATAAGCGTCTTCTTCCGATGAGAAATATTACGTTTGGAAATAATCGTGATCATGTGCGCCTGTGCGTGAGATCCCCCTTTTCTGCTGAAGTTGCATAATAGCGACCCATGTGCTCTTTCACCGATTCTTACTGCAATCCCGTTTCCTCGCTTATAAATGCTTCGACGTCGTAAATAATCTCTGCTTATGAGGTTTTCGGTTTACGAGCAGTTTATGAGAAAAAAATCACAGCTTGCTACTAGTACAGCTTACTTTTTAAGACAAGGCGTGTTGACATAACTTATACGCAAGTAAACATGACGGGAAAGTTGCTTATGAAAGAAAAAAGAAATTAATTGTTATGTAAAGAAACATTTGTTTGTGATGTGCTGCTCCTGCGTGTGTTGAAAATTTTACTGAGATGAAGGGGCCCTATTATCATGTGCACTGTTGCCACCCTGCACTAGCGCAAACATTGTTTTCGTGACTATTTTTAGGTGCTCCTCGCATGTATTCACCATTGTGACAGCTTTAATGGGCTACTGCTATAAGTCAACACATAACAGAGGGGACTCCTTGGCTATGGCCGCCATGGTGCAACGTGTAATCTGGATGGTCGAGTCAGGTATATATGAAGTGTACGTGTTCCAAATAGTAAGATCTCAGTATCATTCGTTGATAAGTTAGTCGACGTATTACTCAACACAGCTTACTAAATTGACTAAATATTTATGCAACTTCCTGCTTCTTTGTGTTCATAGCTGTTTTGCACACATTATCACGTTCTATAAGAAAACTAGACCCAACATGTTGTGATGAGTATTTTTTTTTCAACAATCGCTTGGCTGCTATTAACATTTCATTTTTGCTAAGTACACAGTGTGTTCATTACTTTTTATTTTGGTTTCATTGTTCTGGAACTGTGTTTCATGCTGTAGCTTTTATTTCCGATTTTCATCTGTTTATGCTACACGCTCGTGCAGTATCTGCGTATGTAAGAATTCAAAGTGTAGTGGGCCAAATTTGTCACAGGTCTAAGCACACGGCGTGCTTAGCATTGTTTAACATTTACAATTTTTTGTCTTGTTCCCAGAATAAATGCCACTGGCAAATGTACATTCGACGAGCTTGGAACTTCTTGAAATGATACATGAAGGCCAGTATTCACTGTGCGTAGCTACTACACCAGTGAGGTGTTTTCTAGTAAGCTTGCTATTTTATTTTATATTCATGGCAAGCTATTCCGATGCATGCAAGTAGGCATTGTAGCAGTTGCGAGTCTGTCCAGTTACATTGTTTTTCACTTTACGTCAATACAGCATAGACCGCAGAGTTAGCTGGTAAATAGTTCAGTGTATTGATACTGTCTCATTAAAGAAACACACTACTTCGCACATAGTGCTTAAATGTCTGCTTGCTCTTATGGCATTTGCTGGTTATTGCCCCCCCCCCCCTCCAATGTGGCTCATCAAATGCATTTGATTTCAACATGACCACACAGAACATTCTGATTGACACTAGTGTAATTTTAATAGTGATAATCAACCAGCCAAGGCTTAATTCTACAGCTCTCAAGAATTATTTCTAATACTTTGGGTTCCTTTCCATGTGTTCTGTTTCATCCTGTGTTTCATCAACACAGTGGGCAGTCCTTTAAAATTATTCATTCTACTTGGCGCTGTTCAGGTAGAAAATGTTAACCAGCAAGTCCAAATTATAATGCTATCCGTAAGACTTCTATTACTGGGTGGATGAATTCAAAGTGCTATATGTAATTGTAAAAGTATTTTTGACAAAAATACCGGTGTCTAGAACAAGCACCATATGCACTGCAACTCTTATAGTGTTAGGTTGGGTAGGCAAGTACCTATGCTAAGTATACTTGTGCATATACTTTCTACATATTAGCTAGTGTTTTAGCTACATGAAAGAGCGTATGTTGTGACTGCTGAAGTCAAATTTATGATTGATGTGCCTGCCTGTTTTTGTTGTGCACTTACTGCTGTGGTGTCTTAAGCATTGTAGCCATGTGACAACTGAAGTATTGCAACAATGTGTAAGCTAGCTTGCACCTACTATTGCTACAGTATGCCAACAGATACCTATCACCATATTTGTGCATTTTCTGAGAACCAGCTGTGTTGGTTATGTGCAATTTGTAGTATCTTTATGAGTTTGCCGGTCAGTTCACGTAACTTCTTTTGATGACATAATTTACAGAGAGGGAAGGGAAACAGTACAACATGAATGCTGTTAAAAAGGGACTTTTTATTTTGATGGAAGGATTCAAAATAACAATAAAACTGGATGTGTGCTTATATCTTGCGCAAGTCCTATCAGAGGCAAGGCAGAAGTTGTAATACAAAGGCATAAAATCACGATAAACAATATTTGCATTAAAAAAGGTGGATAAGCACAGACTAATTTTGTTCGCTTGTCATCAAGAAAGGTTGCTTTTTCATGCATTGATAACGGGACTGGCTTACACGTATCATTTATGTGGCATGGCTCACTGATTTCTCTTGGCACTCTTTCCCCGTTTGTGAAAACAGATGAACAATTTTAATCCCACCTGAAGCCCTATCATGACAATGCACGGCCATGTTGAGCGAGCATACTGGCCTTTCGAGTGAAATGTGATGATTTATTTGGCACGTATTTAGATAACAGCCAGTCTGTCCTGTATACATTTGACCACCTGTGAAAGGAATACAGCACACTGCCACGCACACTAGACAAATTTGGTGGTATCCTTAACCAAGCAAACCTCGCTTGCCTGCTCCCCTTTCTCAATTCACTTGTGGACTGTTGTGCATAGCAGCCCACAGGAGAAGTGAGAAAGGCACCCAGGCAAGCGAGGCTTGCTTAGTTAGAGATACCACCAAATTTGTCTTGTGTCCGTCAGTGCTAGTGTGGTCTATTCCTTTGATCATCTGTATATTTGGTCGAATGTACATGGGGCAGACTGGCCGGCTGGTGCCTCAACATGCATCCAGGAGAACACGTTAAGCATCACATTTCACTCGAAAGGCCAGTATGCTCGCTCGACATGGCCGTGCATTGTCATGATAGGGCTTGAGGCCGGATTAAGATTGTTCATCGGTTTTCACAAACGGGGAAAGAGTGCCAAGAGAAATCAGTGAGGCATACCACACAAACGAGACATGTGAGCCAGCCCCGTTATCAATGCATGAAAAAGCACCCTTTCTTGATGACAAGGGAACGAAATTAGTCTGTGCTTATCCACCTTTTTTAATGCAAATACTGTTTATCGTGATTTTATGCCTTTGTATTACAACTTCCGCCTTCCCTCTTATAGGACTTGCGCAAGATATAAGCACACATCTAGTTTTATTGTTATTTTGAATCCTTCCATCAAAATAAAAAGTCCCTTTTTAACAGCATTCATGTTGTACTGTTTCCCTTCCCTCTCTGTAAATTATGTCATCAAAAGTTACGTGAACTGACCGGCAAACTCATAAGGATACTACAAATTGCACATAGCCAACACAGCTGGTTCTCAGAAAATGCACAAATATGGTGATAGGTATCTGTTGGAATACTGTAGCAATAGTAGGTGCAAGCTAGCTTACACATTGTTGCAATACTTCAGTTGTCACATGGCTACAATGCTTAAGACACCACAGCAGTAAGTGCACAACAAAAACAGGCAGGCACATCAATCATAAATTTGACTTCAGCAGTCACAACATACGATATTTCATGTAGCTAAAGTACTAGCTGATATGTAGAAAGTATATGTGCAAGTATACTTGGCATAGATACTTGCCTACCCAACTTAACACTATAAGAGTTGCAGTGCATATGGTGCTTGTTCTAGACACCGGTATTTTTGTCAAAAATACTTTTACAATTACATATAGCACTTTGTATTCATCCACCCAGTAATAGAAGTCTTACCGATAGAATTATAATTTGGACTTGCTGGTTAACATTTTCTACCTGAACAGCGCCAAGTAGAATAAATAATTTTAAAGGACTGCCCACTGTGCTGATGAAACACAGGATGAAACAGAACACATGGAAAGGAACCCAAAGTATTAGAAATAATTCTTGAGAGCTGTAGAATTAAGCCTTGGCTGGTTGATTATCACTATTAAAATTACACTAGTGTCAATCAGAATGTTCTGTGTGGTCATGTTGAAATCAAATGCATTTGATGAGCCACATTGGAGGGGGGGGGGGGCAATAACCAGCAAATGCCATAAGAGCAAGCAGACATTTAAGCACTATGTGCGAAGTAGTGTGTTTCTTTAATGAGACAGTATCAATACACTGAACTATTTACCAGCTAACTCTGCGGTCTATGCTGTATTGACGTAAAGTGAAAAACAATGTAACTGGACAGACTCGCAACTGCTACAATGCCTACTTGCATGCATCGGAATAGCTTGCCATGAATATAAAATAAAATAGCAAGCTTACTAGAAAACACCTCACTGGTGTAGTAGCTACGCACAGTGAATACTGGCCTTCATGTATCCTTTCAAGTTCCAAGCTCGTCGAATGTACATTTGCCAGTGGCATTTATTCTGGGAACAAGACAAATAATTGTAAATGTTAAACAATGCTAAGCACGCCGTGTGCTTAGACCTGTGACAAATTTGGCCCACTACACTTTGAATTCTTACATACGCAGATACTGCTCGAGCGTGTAGCATAAACAGATGAAAATCGGAAATAAAAGCTACAGCATGAAAAACAGTTTCAGAACAATGAAACCAAAATAAAAAGTAATGAACACACCGTGTACTTAGCAAAAATGTAATGTTAATCGCAGCCAAGTGATTGTTGAAAGAAAAAATACTCATCACAACATGTTGGGTCTAGTTTTCTTATAGAACATGATAATGTGCGCAAAACAGCTATGAACACAAATAAGCAGCAAGTTGCATAAATATTTAGTCAATTTAGTAAGCTGAGTTGAGTAATATGTCGACTAACTTATCGACGAATGATACCGAGATCCTATTTGGAACACGTACACTTCATACATACCTGACTCGACCATCCAGATTACACGTTGCACCACGGCAGCCATAGCCAAGGAGTCCCCTCCGTTATGTGGTCACAGCCTCGCCACTATAAAATAAGTTGTGTTAACTTATAGCAGTAGCCCATTAAAGCTGTCACATGGTGAACACATGCGAGGAGCACCTAAAAATAGTCATGAAAACAATGTTTGCACTAGTGCAGGGTGGCAACAGTGCACATGATAATAGGGCCCCTTCATCTCAGTAAAATTTTCAACACACGCAGGAGCAGCACATCACAAACAAATGTTTCTTTACACAACAATTCATTTCTTTGTTCTTTCATAAGCAACTTTCCTGTCATGTTTAGTTGCGTATAAGTTATGTCAACAAACCTTGTCTTAAAAGGTAAGCTGTACTAGTAGCAAGCTGTGATTTTTTTCTCATAAACTGCTCGTAAACCGAAAACCTCATAAGCAGATTATTTACGACGTCGAAGCATTTATACGCGAGGAAACGGGATTGGAGTAAGAATCGGTGAAGCACATGGGTCGCTATTTTGCAACTTCAGCAGAAAAGCACAGGTGCACATGATGATCATGATTATTTCCGAACGTAATATTTCTCATCGGAAGAAGACGCTTATCAAGATTTTCAATTTCGCATTGAGGCAATAAACTCGCATAACTGAATTCTGCCAACCGGCGCTCAGCAAGCATCAGCAGAGGTATTGCTGTTGTCGTGGGAGTACCATTTCCTACGTTCACGCATTCTGTGCACACATGGGGAGCCAGCACAATACGCGTGTAGTTAGCAAGCACGATTACTTACCTTTCAAACGGTACGACGCGGTCTAAAAGCGCTCTCCAAGTTGCCGGTGCTGCATCGACGATGTTAGTCCCAGCCAGCGCCTCCTCTATTTTTCTAAAAATAAAGGAGACGCTTTTGCAGCATACATGCCGCTGCGTAGTGGACGAGCTCAGGCACGCTAATAATTCGCATGCTTTCCTTGCGCCATGCACCCAACTTTCCGCAACCATGACACAAAGGCAACGCACTACCCGGCACGAAAATCGTTGGTCCACATTTGCCTGGCGCGCCACGCATAAGGCGAGTTTGCAGCAAGACACAAGCTATCTTCTCGCACTATTATTGAAGCTAACTACGTCACATTTCATTACCGCAAACACAAAAACACACGATCAAACGCTCGCACATCCAACAAGCACGTTGTAGACGGAGGAATGACAACGGCGCCACCTGCACACTAGTGAGGCTGTGGTGGCCTCCGTGATACATGATTAACTAGCCGTGTTGCGCCCAACTATGTTGCGAGACAAAACAGTTAATTCTGTAATGTATTTTCGAGGTCTTTAAACGCGCATTCAATGCACTGTACGAGCGTTTTTACTTTCTGCCTAAAAGCGGCCGTCACGTCCTCGAGCCCAGCGGTAGGGTGGCTAGCGTCACAACGCCGTAGCCACGGGACTACGTTAAAACCCTGTTATTAAACCGTTCAAAATTCTGCATGTTTGTATTAAAAGGTCTGTGTGCATTGCCTACACCTGTAACACCACCTAATACGTTTAGCTTTGTCTTACCAGCATTTGTTTAACTTGGCAGAAAACTGATTTGCATTCCGGCACGATTGGGGGGTCGCATTTCGTGACTATATAAGATCGTACGCAGGTACACAAAGCATGTAAAAAAAAAATAAAAGAAACGTGAACCGTGTCGTTACATGCGAATGTGTGCGAGTTGGTTCTGTCAGTGCTCTATGAATTGTTGTGTCAATGAATCTGTTTGATTACGTGTGTGTAAAATGTCTATGTATGCTTGTTAATGTAACCATGTGTATTACATAAACCGGACAGTGTGACTATGTGCGTGTGTTGTTGATTGTCAAGTGCTCTATGAATTGAATGCGTATGTTGTACATTTGAATACTGCTCTAGGTGAATGACCAGTCTAAGCTGTATTAATTAATTAAGTGTATATTATAATGTTTGAGAATTAATAGAATGTTATATAAGAAGTATGTGTCATGATATTATAATAATACGTTCGCACATGTTTCGCGTGTGGGAAAAATCTTTCTGTACATACAATTCTTTAAAATCTTTTATTGCATGTAGCCTCCGAGACCATTGCTCAGTGCGTGCGGATCTCGAACCTTGTATTGGCGCCCCTAGTAGCTTCAATCCTAGTTGTTAAGCCTATAGTTACAGTGGCTAGAATAGGGGAAGTGTGATTACCGCCCGGCGGCTCCTATGGCAACCACCGTCGCCGCTTTGTGATGCATCCGCCGGGGGGCGCTCGCACTCGTTTATACGTCGAGATCAGCAAGAGACGATTGGAGTACTGGTGGAAGAAAAGCAGGGAAAAGATGGATACGACCTGATATCTTAAAATCATAGGCAGCGGCACAAGGTAAATTTTTGAAAAAAAAAAATAGTAATGAGAGGTATACAAAAATGCTAGATAAAGAACATGTATAGTATACCTGATTAAATCAAGCAGGCTAGGTGACTATTTGTCGCCGCCCCGTTTCAAAGGGGATGCCAATAAATCATCATCATCATCATCACGTCAACCTGCGCGCCCGATACGAATTGGTCCGCGAGTTTCTCCCGCTTTCTGTTGGAAATTCTCGTGCGAAGTAATATTTCGCGCGGTGCTGACAAGTACTCAGGGATGAGCCGCCGTCAAAGTCACCGTTTTGTGCCTGTCTGCACGACTGGTTACAAATCGTCCAAAAAGAAGTTGCCGCTCTTCGGGGTACCGTAAGACTAGGAGACGTACCGAAAGTGGCAGCGCAACGTACCTCGGGTGGACAAGCCACTCGAACGAAATGCCGCTTTGTGCGAACTGCATTTCGATCCGCAGTTTGTGTCGCGTCACTTTGAACACATCATCAGTGGTGAGCTGGTGCGCTTGGAAAGGAGCAGGCCATTGCTACAGCCGGATGCGATACTGACGATCTTTCCAAACGTCCCCAAGTACATCTCCAAGCCAGTGCCTAAGAAAAGGAATCCGAAAAAAAGGCTGGACCTCCACCGGAAAAATCGGTTTGCACCTCCACCGAAAAAATCGCGAATCGATGTGGCCTCACCGGAAAAATCCAGTTTGCACCTCCACCGAAAAAATCGCGAATCGATGTGGCCTCACCCGACACATCGGATGAAGCACCCACGCTTGCCGCCAACTCTGGATTACCAAAATGTGATCGTGACGTCCAATCAGTGGGGTAAGCACGTTTTTTCTGAAACTTCCCTTTTTGTCGCATATAGCGTCTGCCTACTGGGGCCAATCATGAGCTTGCTTCACGCCCAAAAGCTTGTGCTGTTTCGTTGCGGGGACAGCATGATCGAACACCAAGTGTTTGTACGTGGTGTCGAGCTCTCACTTGATGAGCACTACGATCTTCCATCCCTCCTAGAGGCTGTTGATAGCATGCAGCTCTGTTCTGGCGCAGCGCGATCGGTGGAGTTCCCTCTTGCGCGCAGCTCCAACATGACAAGCTGGTATGAGAGCCTCTACCCCACGAAGTGCAAGGGGCTTGTAAGTGGCCCTGAGAAGTGCTGCATCGCCTCCAAGTACCTCAGAAGGCTACTGCTCAACCAGAGGTGTCGAGCTACGCAGCTAAAGCGTAAGGAAAATTACGCCAGGAAGCTAATTAGGCAAGGACCCAAGCTACGGTGCCCCGCCTAAGAGCCAAAGCGAAAAGCTTGGACGAGGCTCTCACGCAGCAAAAACAGGCAAATCACGCGGTTGAAGAAAGTGCACTGAAGAAGATCGACAAGCTCCCACCCAAACAGAAGGCAGCAATCATGCAGTGCTTTGAAGCAGCAAAAATTATCAATAATTGCACCATATTTCGCTTATAACATTCCATTTTTCAAGAAATATTGCAAACGTGAAAATATTGAGCGAGCCAAGGCAACTTTTATGTAACATAATCATCGGCGCATGCCGATGATTATGTTACAGGGCAGTTTACATATATGATTACATAATGATTAAGGGCAGTTAGATATATTTAAGTGAAATCCAATTGCATCTTTCTTTAACAAACAACTCGGACAAAATTCATCTTTGCAAGCAAGAACAGTTGTTTTCGTTCAAGCGTGCGTTTATAGACAGTAAATTGACGCGTAAAATAAGACCGCAGTGAAGCAAAACTCGAGGCGTGTCCGCGCGGCCTCCGAGATAAACATGCCAATTGCAAGACGACCTAGATCTCGCAAGCAAATTACGTGTTGTACGTGAATTTATGGGGCACATATGTCACAATAATGTTGCTGCGATCTTCGCGAACACAAGTGGCTTAGCAAGATGTGCCATTCGAGGTAAAGAAAAGGAAATTCGCATCGCGAATCGGGGCCCTTATCCGGCTAGTCGATGGTCGGGCCTGGGGCTCTATTCTGGACACGCATGGCGGCTGCACGGCCGCCATTATCCGCCATCTTGGCTGTCTCATTGGCTGTCCGGAGGTCACGTGTTTTGAAATTTGTGCCGGGAAACGGAAGTTTTGCTAAATGCAATTTTGCGTTTTCGTCAGAATGATGAAACGTGACGTGGAGCTGCAAACTTTATCGACTAATACTTTTTTGTGGTCCTTGGCACCTCTATTGCGACTTTAGCGCTTAAAAAGAAAGTGGACGGTAGCGTGCAGAAGCTCGTGCAATGCATCTGCAATTTCGCGAATATGTGGTGGCGTCCCAAGATAGCCGGCATATCAGCTTGCTGATTGGCTGAAGGAATATCCTGTGAAGAGTGTCACAGGAAGTGCTGTTTCGTAAACGTCAATTTGACGTTGCGTGACGTTGCGCTGGGCCGCCATTGCAGAGATTTTCCGCCATAATTTGTGGTGCGACGAGCCGCGCGAATTATGGTAATGAGCGGCCATATGCAATGGCAGTGGAGAGGCATGCGTATCGCCGCATTTTCCCTGTCATTTCGGGCCATAAAAATCTTTTGTTCACAACGCGTGTTCATAGCATTTGCATCGCTCTCGGGTGGTGTTGGCATTTGTGTTTTGCACCATCATTTTTATTAAAAACACGTTTATTTGAAATAATATTGGTTGAAAGTAGCAAACTGTCTGCGACTTTTTGCACTTTTCACTATTGCGTTTGTATTGTAATCAATATTAATGACTTTTCGCGTCATCAAAGGCTATGGCAACGGTGAATTTTTAATTTACAAAAATAAACGTACGCAAGACGGCGCCTTGAAGTTTCCTCTCGCGGTGCGAGTAAGCAGCGAAGTGCACAAGAGATGGCAGTGCCGGCGTTTGCGTCGCTCAAGCGGATACCTATGGCGCGCGCAACGCTATCGATGATATTCGGCCGCTTCACAGCCAGACGAGTCGGGCTGAGTCACTTGCGGATCACGAGATAGCGATAACGCAGCCTAGAACGTGCGCTGATCATCACTGGCAGGTCGCGTATGTTGTCTCAAGGTAGAAAGCAAGCGCTTGGGCGCCAATATACGATGACTCATTCAATTTCCCGAGGACACGCACCCTAGCTAATGAAGCAGACGACAGTCTGCGCGCATGCAGACGACGGAAGCGAGAAACGATTTTGATGGAATAATCGTACCCTTTGAGCTAGCTGCTTTATTTTTGCTGGGGAGGAAAACTGTTTTGCTTCATCAACCACGCTATGTTCAATGCCTACATTACAGTTTCTTATGCGAAACGTCAAATTTGCGTCACGTTACGAAAGCAAATCGGGGCTATCGGCGCCATTTTGTAAGCGTCGCGCGTACGTCACGCTACGAAGAAAATGGCGGAATGTCCAGAATAGCGGCTCTGGTCGGGCGACGTGAATGCAAGCGTCAGCGCCGCCTTGCGGCTGCATCTGAAACGCGCACGCGAGCGGCGGGGCCTTCGTCACACTTCCCTATTCTAGCCACTGTACTATAGTCGTGTTGCTGGCTTCACTCGCCTGGAGTCGGCCATGTTCGTTTTGGAAAGGGAGTAACAGTTGCTCCCAGCCATGACGGAGGAAAGTTCCTCCATTTAAAGACGAACATAGGGGACATCGCCGTTCCTCCTTTAAAGGAGCAAGGGTCACTCCTTTTTTTTTTTTAGAGTGTACGACATTCGAGTGCTGTACCGTTCTGGCCGAAAACACTCGGATGCGGATGCCTTGTCTCGTTCGCCACTAACAGACGAGGTTACCTCCCCGAAGGCCCCATTGTCCGAGTCTTCCCTTGCTGCCACGGATATCCTTCTGGAGCAGAAGAAAGACCCTTGGATTGTGTCAATGCTCAGTTTCTTGTCCACCGCATCGACAACCACTACCAATCGCGCCTTACGTCGCCAAGCCCATCACTTCTCCATTCGCGACGGGCTCTTATACCGTCGTAACTACCTCCCGGACGGCCGCAAATGGTTGTTTGTCATCCCTCGACATCTATGTTCGGATATTTGTGCAGCGTTCCACGACGATCCCCAGTGCGCACATGCAGGTGTACTAAAGACGTACGCGCGTCTACACCCTCGTTACTTCTGGCGAGGGATGTACCGATTCATCCGTCATTATGTCCGCTCCTGTCTCGTTTGCCAACGCCGCAAAGATCCCCCTCGTCGTTCAACCGCTCCATTGCAGCCTTTGCCTTGCCCAGCACGTGCTTTTGATCGAGTACGCATCGACATTTATGGACCTTTGCCAACCACATCAGACGGCAACCGCTGGGTAATCGTGGCCATCGACCATCTTACGCGCTATGCGGAAACTTCCCCTTTGTCCAGCGCTTCTGCACGTGATGTCGCCTTCTTTCTCCTGCGCCACATCATCCTTCGCCACGGAGCTCCCAAGGAATTACTCAGTGACAGAGGCCGCGTCTTCCTCTCCGACGTCATCAAGGCTCTCCTCAAAGAATGCCGCATTATTCATCGCACCACAACTGCATACCATCCGCAGACCAATGGCATGACCGAGCGCTTTAATCGAACTCTTGGCGACATGCTGGTCATGTACGTTGCATCCGACCAAACCAAATGGGACCATGTTCTACCATTTCTGACTTACGCTTATAACACCGCCACGCAGACGACCACGGGATTTTCGCCCTTCTTTCTCCTGTACGGACGCGAGCCTTTTTCCACAATGGACACCATCCTTCCGTACCGCCCTGACAACACAGAAACCACTACCTTGTCTGAAGCTGCTGCACACGCCGAAGAGTGTCGCAAGCTATGCCGTATATTTACGTCAGAAGACCAGCAACGCCAGAAGCACCATCGAGAAACTTCACATGCTCCTGCATCCTATGCTCCTGGCTCGCTAGTGTGGCTTTGGGTTCCAGCCCCTACCCCTGGACTGTCACCGAAACTTGCGTCGAAGTACCAGGGCCCCTACCGCGTGATCGAGCAAACGTCTCCACTCAACCATATCGTGGAACCACTCGAGCTATCTTTGGATCATCGCCGTCGAGAACGCGACATTGTGCATGTCCAGCGTCTCAAGCCGTACTATGATCCACCTGTCTTGTCCTACCCCTAGGTCGCCGGGACGGCTTCTTTTTTCGCGGGGGAGATAACTGTACTGTGAAATAAGGAGCTGTGGGGATGTGTCTGTGAGAGAGAACGACGAGTGAGATAAGCCTTGGGTCGTGCTCGATCGGCTGTGCTACCTCTCGCTGCTTTATCGTGCTAGTCGCGAACGCTGACTTCCCCAAGTGCTTCGTAACAATATATATATATATATATATATATATATATATATATATATATACAGATGAAGTATTTAGCAGCATATTTAACATCGGCTTGGAGAGCAGATATGTTACTGGCCACTCTCAAATGCTGGGTCCTATTGGGAGATGACAGCAGAATGTATGCAGTGGCATTGTTAGAAGTTAGTACTATAGTATATGGGGAGTTTGTTCGTGTTGTATTGCAGCTAGAAATTGTTATTTTGCATCCCTTTGAGCAATACACAAGGGCTGAAATACACGGAAACAAATTCTTATTGGACAATGGAATGGGCCATAACATAGGTTAAAATTAGTCTCATTAGGAATAATTGTCAATAAATTTGGAATTCCAGGAGAAATGACTAATATGGGTTACACAGATCACCAAAAGTAAATGGATTAATCTGACTCCTATTTGTAGCTCCCATAGCCACAATGCCATGCACGCATCTCTATGCATAAAGCACACTGTGATCAGGTGCCCATTATATAGCCTACGGTATTGTAAACAAAACGGCTTTATGAAATTGCCGATTTAGGCCCTAATTCGCATGCTAGTTTTTTTGATGCCAAGCATTCCAGCTTTCTTCAGTACCCGAGAAGACTAACAAGGGACAGTGCACTTACAGTCATAAATTTACAAAAATGTAGCATTTTTACTGTATATTTGTCCTCAAGGGAGTGTCGTGTGCGGGACTACAATGACATGGCATTGCGCACACGTGTCTATAGGCATGGGTGGAGGGTGAGGGGGTGCTGGCGGAACTACAAAATTGGTTCCAGAAACAAAGGAGGTTAGAGCATAATCTGTTCACATTGACACAGTGCATCGAAATAGCAGAAAAGGAATAAACGCCCCTATATGGCTGGCATTTTTGGATATCAAGGGAGCCTAGGACAGTGTAATTCAAGAGGACTTGTGGATATATGCTGGGCACACTAAATGGGGAACATGGAGTAATTAATCTCTTAAAAGATATCTAGAAAAGTAACAAGGTGCTTATAAAATGGGAAAAATGGTCTCTGAGCCTACAAGGATACTACGGGGGCTTAGACAGGGGCTGCCACCTTTGTTGTTCACGCTGTACCTACAAGGATTAGAGGCTAAATTAGAGAGGAGTGGACTTGGCTTCAACCTTTCTTTTGTCAAGCAGGGAGAATAGATTGAACAGTCGTTACCATGACTGATGTACGAGGATGATTTAGTACTAATGGCTGACAACAAGGAAGATTTGCCGGGATTGATGGACATCTGCAGTAAAGAAGCAGATAGGTTAGGTGTAAAGTTGAGTAATGACACATCAGCAATCATGATTTTTAATTAAAATAAAGGTGGCAAGCATGGGATGCATGAGCTAGGTTACACTGGAGGTTGTGGATAAGTACAAATATCGTGGCGTGTGAATAAACAATGGAGCTTACTTAATGGAACACGAAAGATACGACTTAATGTAACAGGAATACAGCTGTGATGAAAATTATGGTACTGTGGAATTACAATAGGTGCGAAGTGGTCGAGAGAGATTTGGAAAGGGGAGATGATTCCTAGTCTGACTTCTGGCAATGTGGTTCTGTGCATAAGATCAGAGGTTTGAGAAAGGTTGGAAATTAAGCAACATGGGGTAGGTAGGCTTGCTTTGGGAGCACATGAATATACACCAAATAGAGGGTACAGGGTGACATAGCATGGTCACCATTTGAGAGCAGAGAAGCTAGCAGCAAGACAGGAGCGATTGAGAGAAATGGGGAAAAGCGGTGGGCTAGGAAAGTTTACTGCTACTCGTACATGAGGAACGTTGACACAAAATGGAGGAAGTGAACCAGAAAATTGTCAATCAAATATTTGGACTACAGGAGGGGTGCAAACCAAGAAACAGCGGTTAAGAAAAATGTTAAAGAAACAGAGAGGGAACTGTGGAAAGCAGGGATGCAGATGAAATCAGCACTGGGAACATACAGAACTTTCAAGCAGGAAGCTGCCAAGGAAAATATCTACAATAATTCTAGGGGAAGATCTTTGTTGTTTGAAGTCAGGACGGGAGTATTGCGGACTAAGACGTACCGAACCAAGTATCAATTAAGGGATAAACACGCTATGCGGAGCGTGCGAATAGGAGGAAACTGCTGAACACTACGCCTTACAGTTCAATGCAACGGGGCGGATTTTTTTTACAAAGTATTGGGGTTTAGAGACAGTGCAGACAAGGTAGAAATAACAATACGGAGGTTGTGTTTGGTGGCTAAGATCAAGACTAGAGTCAAATTTAACCCTCCACGAAGCACAATTACATACATACTACTTCTCAGTTTCGCATATTACTATAGTCACGGCTATATGGTGCGAGCCGCCGCCCGATTTAAATGGTTCAGCCACCTATCCATGATAAGATCACATGGTGAGATGCGGAATGACGCGATGACGTGCCTTATAGGAGACCACGGCCCACGCCAGCCGAGCCGGTATGTAGCCATGCGATTGTTGCTTATGTAACTTATTTAACAGTTGTCAGTTAACACTTGCGTCTCGTCAATCTCGTCACATGCTCGGCAGACGACCACGACATGGTGGCAGCGGCGGAATGCTCGACAACGCCGTGAGAAAAGCACCATTGAAATAGAAGTCTGAAAACGGCCGCAGCGCATGCGTTTTCCAACTAATAAATTAGACCCTCGTGATTAAAAAAAATTGTGAGACGCTTAAGCTTCGTCTTTATTAGTAGAAGGCTATAGTATAAAAGGGTCCCTGACTGTTTCTCACGTTTCCCGGCAACTGCAGCTGATGCAACCGTAATCTTTATCGAGAAACACTTGCGGTGAATGCTAGGCACCAAGGCGAGCTTTCTGGTTCTGTTTCATTCTTTCCCCCGCGCTGCCGATGATCGCATACACGAGGAAATTGTGAAAACCAGCAATGCGTTTGTCCTCTCGGATTCTGCCGCATCTACATTGACGACCATAGCTCCCGAACCAGACTTCAACATAAATCGCACTCTCCCCGTGAGTATGCAGCAACAGCTCAGATGTCTTCTCCGACGATACACAGACTGTTTTTCGACGTCATCGAGGATTCGCCAAACACCAGTTGCAAATCATCGCATAATAACCGAAGATTGCGCTAGACCATACTACCAGAGCCCTTCCCGAGTTTCTACGCGAGAACGTGAAGCTATAAGGCCACAAATCGATGAAATTCTCCACGACGACATCATCCAGCCGTCGAAAAGCCTGTGGGCATTTCCTGTAACCTTAGTGAAGAAAAAGGACGGCACCCTGCGTTTCTGCGTCAATTATCGTCAACTGAACAAGATCATGAAGAAGGACGTATACCCCCTCCCACGGATATTAATGCGTCTTCGATGCGTAGCGTCAATTGACCCGGTGAGTTTTCGCAGTCTTTTGTCATCGCGTGACAGACAGGCGATGTAGGCACAGCATGAATAAAAAAAAAACGTTGATAAATCATGATGTGCTAATGGCGAAAAAGCGTAGGATTGTAAATATTGCTTTTCCTTTGTTCAATATAATCATATATAATCAGTGTTTACACGTGATGGCAGATCAGCAGTTTACACGGTTGTCGTGATATCGTGTGGTAGACAGGCGAAGTGAAGGCGGCACGAAAAAACGCTTAACCAATAGTAGAGGGATAATGTAGAAATGCAATAGAAAAGACTAGTATACTTTTATGTTATCGCGCACATGGGATAGAAACAGTTTCGTATAGCTTTACATTAAAGCGCCCCTTATGAGTTGCGTTAAACAGGCACAAAATGTGTGTGTGCTGAAAATGCAATAGAACTCCTAACATGGGATATGTGCGGTAATGTAATTATTTAAGAAGGTAATTAGCAAGCTTTGGTAATTCGTTTGTTATGTGTTCCGGTTGCTCGTTCCCGTCTTTGAATATTCCAGATAAATTACTAAAGTTATATGTTCTGCCTCAAGGGATTTATGGATATTCTGTAAAGCTCCAAAATTTCAATCTGCATATCTACAAAAGTATCCACCGTGATACGCAACGAACTAGCGGAGACGTCAACCCGGGAATATAGGTGAAGAGTGTTTTGCTTTCAAGCTACAAGAATAGCGTGCTGAATTTCTATTGCTGCGCCATCTGCAATATCCCGATCGCATTTGCCAAGTAAAATGACTCGGGGTGTTTCCGGAATTTGGGTGATCTGCAGTGTATATCGGTTCCTGCTGAATCCTTGAAGCGTAGAATCATTTTATTAGATAGTAAACATGGGAGGGTAAACATTTGCATAATGATCAGCTGATTGGATCTTTGCTTGTGCGGAATAGTATAAACGTCATCGCCTTGTGCTAGCGTTTCCTCTCGCAATCAGCTCCCACTATGATATTTGGTTATTGCAATTAGCATTCTTTGCCTACTTCTGGCATTTCTAGCCTGCCTGCCTGCCTACATGTCCATCTGTCTATCTATCTATCTATCTATCTATCTATCTATCTATCTATCTATCTATCTATCTATCTATCTATCTATCTATCTATCTATCTATCTATCTATCTATCTATCTATCTATCTATCTATCTATCTATCTATCTATCTATCTATCTATCTATCTATCTATCTATCTATCTATCTATCTATCTATCTATCTATCTAATGTCGTAAATTGTCTACTATAGATCGAGCACCTAGGAGCTCGTGGTCCTGCTGCCGTCAAGATTGCTGCCTCGATGGCGTTCAAGCTTTTACAGTGTAAGCTGTTAGGGGCTCATTCCAATAGCAGTTTCGGTTCGCGATGGTGTCAGCCATCGCCGGTGGACACCCGAGCCTCCGCCAGTATGGTGGCGCCATCTAGGTAAGATGCCTGCGAACGCAACGTGCGCATGCGCAGACGACGAGACGGGATTCAGCCGATGCGCGCAATCAACGCGATTCCTATGTGAGATGTGCGCCACGTATTCTGGATACTTCTTCAGTAGACGTTGTGGCGTCTCCTCGCAAGGTAGGAACCGCTGCTGAAGAAGCGAATCGTAGAGCTACGTGCGCGGCTACAAATAGGCATCAACGGGCTCAGCAGACTGCTGTGCAGAGAGCATTACAAGCCGCAGCTCGGCGTCGACGCCGGGCGGGCAGTTCAGATCGTTTTCGTCAAAACGAGGCGAAAAGACTTTGTCACGAAGACCTTGTTGTGCGGGGTGCCGAAATTGGAGCTACTCTTGAGCCGCTCCACCAGCTTACGCCGTCACTATGCTGCGTGTGCCGCGCAGGCCTGTGACCTTTTTTTCCCATCCGAGCCTCTTCATGCCGGCATCGTCATGCCGTTTGGGTCAACCGATTTGCCAAAGCTGTCTTAAGCCACTTTAGGCATGCGCTCATGACCATGACGTGCCGTGTTCATACCATGATCATTTACCAATCATACCAATAATTTAACGCAAATATGATTTGCTTAAAACAAAAGGCTCCAGTAGGACAATCGGTGTACACTCGCTCAGGCAGTGCTTTTCACTGGTTCGTGTAAATTGTGTTCGTGTTGAAGCTTACACGTAGTATTTAGTCATTATGCGTCTTGTAATAACTCGAACTATTTCGCTAGGAGGACACGAAAAATTTCGTGGAAGTCATCTCAGATTGATTGCTGGGGGTAATGCGACTAGGACTCAAGCAATATGTCGACACACCATATCTCGGAACACATGTTATGTAGAATCTGTAGCTGTCATCCGAGACTTGCTTGCTTCGGCTACATGCGACATACACTGTCTCAGGTATCGGCCCTTTTTTGCTTTGACATTCACCTGCCAAAGCCTTCCATGAGCATGATGGAATGACCATAAAGTAGTGATGGTGATGCAATGACGACGAAAGAAATACATCGCTGAAAACACACAGATGCTATGCCAGTGATGGTATGACGACAACGAGATGACTATTCTGAAAGGATGACAATGTGTAACAGCGACAGCATGACCTCGAAAGCATGATGACATGAGGATGATGACGACTATATCACGAATACTTACTTTATGACGACGAAGGCGTGACGACGATGGTACCACTACAATCGAAGGATGAATCTGGGACGACGGTGGTGGAAGCACAATGATGACTTGACGACGAGGGCATGAAAAAGAATGCATGACGGCGATACCCGCCGCGGTGTCTCAGTCAGCTAAGCTGTTGCGCTGCTGAGCACGAGGTCGCGGGATCGAATCCCGTCCGCGGCGGCCGCATTTCGATGGACATTAAATGCAAGAACGCCAGTGTGCTTGCGTTGTAGAGCATGGTAAAGAATCCCAGGAGGTCAAAATTAATCTGGAGCCCTCCACTACGGCGTGCATCATAAAAAAATCATAGCATATCTACGGGGTGAATGATGATGAGTGGGCGAAGCTCCGGAGGGAATCATCGGATCTCCCGCTTAAGGGGACGCTAGCACAAACGCGTTAGAGACGTGCAGTACTCTCTAGTAAGGGGGAGCGGCCACAGCGTCTTACGCAGCCATTTACACATGCCGGAACGTGCACCGCGTTTGCCGACGCCATCACATGACTGCTGAGAGAGTATACCCCCCGTATTCATAAACGCTCCTCGACTTGAACTTGACTTGCCACCGCTTTGGCAAGCGCGTTCGAAACGCGTTGAAGGTAAGGCGGAGAGGCCACAGCGTCTTACACCAGCTTCTTACACGGGCCGTAACGCGCTAGCACAAACGCGTTAGAAACGCGCTAGAAACGCGGCCTTTCGTTAATGTTGGGTATTTATTGCCATCGTGGTGCGTGTGTCCATGTCCGCTTCGTGGCGTAGTGGGCTAACGCCGCGCGCTCGGAAGCGAGGGGTCCCTGCTTCGATTCCGTGCTACGGACACAACTTCGGAATTTTTTTTTCTCATTTTTCTCAGACTGGTTACACACTACTACTACGACGAGGGACGAACGGGTGCCGCCTTAAGGAGCTTCGCCCCTAAAAGAACTCGTTTTGGCACGTAAAACCCCAGAAAGAAGAAGAAGAAGAGAAGACGACGATACTGTCACGTAGTAGTGCACGCTGAAGTAAACAGTCGTAAAACTGTGCATGACGAAACTGATTCTTTATTGGAAGAACCTGTGCCCACAAAAGCAAGCTACACTCGAAGCACAACGAAAGCGGCGAACACAGTCGGCGATCGTTGTAAATCTGATCAGCGGCGAAACACGTCGGCTTTTATACCTGAGTCATCGAAGGTTCCAAATTAATCCTCCTTCCAGAAAGTTCTAGACAATTCGCGTCGCTCATACAATCAGATTAAATGAGCGTTGGTGACCACAGACGACGGATAGAAGCATCAATAACGTTCGAGAAGCTTCCAAAGCAGGCGAGTCCTGCGCCGAGCGATAACGTTTAACATTTGTTAGTCGGTGGAAAGCGGCCACCGGTGAAAGATAAACATGTATACGTTTCAATACTATGACGACGATATCCTTAAAACGGTGGCCGAATCACAAATGAATGATGACACCATAACGGCAATACAATCCCACACAGCACATTACATGGGGCCAACTAGACGCGATGATGGTTTTCAGCCGGCACTGGTTGGGCCGCGAAGGCCCGCCGTTGCCTCCGTAATGCTAGTGCTGGCAAAGCCACTGTAACAGACATCCAGCGCTGGCCCTGCCTTGCCGGTGAATACCCGTTAATGGCCAGGCCGGGCAACGCAACTGGCTATCCCGGGCCTGCTTTGCCGTTAGTGTGCCGTCATTGGCTGTACATATCTAAACATTGGTTATTAACGTCCGTTCAAATCTATAGGCATAGCCGCATTGTTTAGCAGTTCTGATAGACCCGTAGATATCGGCCTGTCAAACAGAACGGCATTTCAATATTACTTTTCAGGCAACATTCGCTGGCCATTCCCGATTATATATGTTTAAAGCACGCAATATTTATTTGAATTTTTCACTGCTCACGCCAACAGCAACAAGATCACTCTGGTATTTTTTTTAGTTTTTTACTAAATTATTATATATGTTCTGCATATTTTTTTTTCGTTTTATTACAAAGGCTGTTAACTTTCGCGTAATTGTATTGTGTTAAATCATTCGACCGGAAACTGTTTACAAGTGGCACAAGGGCACTGCATTATAACGCAGCAATGCTCGCTTGCCGCATGCATCCTCGATAGGCGCAATAACAAATTCGAGGGGGTATACAATTAAAACGCATGTGCGCTTACATGTGCGTCGTTTAAATAATGTTGCGGGTAGTGAATTTCGAAATACCGCATAACATTATGGTGCAATCATCTGTACCACTTGCCAGTAATGCCGTTGCTAGCTGAACTTCTGTAGCGGCTGTAAATTTTATTGCTAGTACAATACAAGTCATTTCGGATGACTGCTCCCTATATTATTTTTCTGCATAAAGAGCATATCGAACCGTGTAGTACTGTCTCCTGCGGCCAGCTTCATTATAATCTTAGGTGCCTTTCCCGGAAAGCTCTCGTGCGTGCTTTTTTTTTTTTGGTGCCAGATGATTTTTTCTGACCAACGGGTACATTAGGCGTAAATTCCTCCCCGCAGAAAGAATCGCGAAAAAAAAAAAACAAGTGGCGCTATGTTGAAGAAGAGTTTTCTGCTGGGCTATTGGTGCATATTTCTAAAACAAAAAAAACAACAAATAGAAGGGACAAGAATTTGAGACAAGCCCAACGCTAACTTACAATGAAATGCTCATTTTGCACGACGTCAAATATATCTGCACTGAAGAGAAGGGGGAAGGCGGTGAACAGAGACAACACCACTACAGATAGACGGGGGTGGGATGGGGAGAGTGAAGAGAAAAGGTTTGGTCAGACAACCAAGACGACTACACAAGGCGCTTTCCGTTGGAAGGGAACAGAAAATAAAGAAACATAAAAAAAAGAACACGAATGTTCGTGGACCGCCGCGCCATTCCTAACCTTGACAGATGGCTGAAAGAGTTGAAGTTACCGACCTAGGACTGAGAACGAAGAGCGAGGCTACGATTAAGGAGAATACAGGAAAATAGAATGGGAAAAGAAAGAAAATGAACGCTACTTGATAAGAATGTAAGCTATTGAATAAAATTAATTTCTGATTGAAAAGTGAAACAAGCCTAAAGAAAAAAAAACTACTAAAATATATATACATTTTTCAAGTAGGTGAACTCTTTTTGTGAGAGCAACATAGATTTGAATAAATTGTTCGCTGACGTTTGCATCTTATATCAGCTAATCAATAAATCTATCGTTGTTTTGACTTTGCAAAGAGGCATACATAAGCTTCCTTATTCCTTATTAAATTTGGACTCCCACTTACACCCTCAAAGACACACCTCTGGTAACTTCTTCCTCTTGTAGATATCTCGGTATACACATCACATGCAACATTTCTGGAATATGTATGTTGAGTTTTCAATTTACCAATGCCAACCGCATGTTTTGTTTCTTGCTCCGAAATTTTTTTCATGGGAAGCTTTTATTTTATAAATCTGAGGTGAGGTCAATCTTCGAGTACACCAGTTCTGTCTGGAATCCAGCAACTGCTATACCTTTCCGCAAGCTCTCGAAAGTGTCCAAAAGCTTGCCGTCCGTGTTTTGTTACATACAATTACTCACGTGTAGCCAGTGCGCTTGGTTTAACTTGTCGCCGTATGAGATCTCGCTTGAGTTTGTTTATTAGGATTTATTTTATTACTCCCGTTGCTTGATGGACATACTTTTCTACCTCCCACGTACGTTTCTTCTCGCAGCGGCCACGTTTGAAGCTTTCTTGCTTAGGAAAAAAAAAAACTGCCCGCTTTTTTTATGTGAAGCCTTCGGGCTTTGACACTATACTAACATAATTATGTAAATTATTATGGCGAACTTGAATGAGATCCTTCTACTCGCTTTTGGGGCTTCACTTATATGTTATGCGCCGCGTAAGGTATTGTCGCGATGTTTCTTACGAGACGGCTGCCGCTGCTTTGTGTCTATTGATTTTTTTTCCGAAGAGGGAGGTTGTATTATTTAACTAGAAGAAAGAAATGCATGGGGGCATGTTATCAAGTGATGCTGTGCGTCGGACTACCCCCTTGCGCACACGTTGTCTTGCTCTACAATTCTCCTGGGGTAAGCAGCGCAAAATAATAATTAAAGAACATTCATTGATCACTTTGAGTTGTTCTACAGGTCCATTTGTCATGTTTTACATTTCAGCTATAATATATAATAAAATCAGTACAAGTGCTACTGCTCGTTCAGCCACAGCAGCTTCTGCAAAAATAAAAAAAAAATAAAAGAATAAAAAAAAAAACGTGCGCGTCTCGTTCTTCACTACGATCAGGCGAAGTGACGTCAAAACACCAAGAACGCGTTTCACTCTCACCACGTTTTCCCTGCGTCCCCTCGCTTTGCAGTGTCGAAGTTAGGCACGGTCTATTATGCGCACAGCCGAGCCTGCGCTGCTACTTAGAACCGGATGGGTGCACAAAGAAGCGTGAATGATGCCCTGTCAAATTTGTTGCTCCCTGCGCAGACCTCACCCGCTGCCAAAAAAACGTGGTGACTCTCGGTGTCTCGGAGCACGAGGGACCCGTACACATTCTCCTTCTGCCTGTGAGCTGTCGTTGCCCACATTGCTTGCACCATGTTTTACTTGCGAAGCATGGATATGTTCAGTTTATTACCAGCGGCTTGACCTTCGCCACTACAAGCTTGGTTGTACACTGCTATCGGGTGAAACATGAACAGCTAACTAAACGTCGGAAAGCTGCATTTACTGCGAAATAAACTCAATTATCGCAACGTAAGTACAATTGTCTCATTTATATTCTCAAGTATAGTATTTGAACTAAGTGCATTGTCTAATACGTGTATTTTCTTTTTTTACAAAGATAATGTACGGCCACTTTTTAACTATGTACTATCAGCGTCAAATGAAAGCCGAACAGCGGAGCGCGTGCCACAAGCATTAGAAACAGCATAGTGCGTGCCGTGCAGTCATCAGCGCAGACAGGCCCAGGCATCCGGGTTGGTAGTACAGCGCCACCCCATTGAAGTGCGATTTTTTTTGCCTGTGTTCCCACTAGTATTTTTGAAAGGAATAAAAAAAAAGAAAACAGAAGCGAAAATTCTGCAACATTCATGCATTCCATCGGCAAACCTGCGCATCGTGGTATATCGCTCGCAGCTGCTACGGTTGCCGGCATGGGCGTGCCGATCGCTGGTGGTTGAACAAGGTTGTGCAGAACAAGAAAAATCGATAGCTTGAAATCAACCACAAAGCGATTAGATGTATCTTTTCTCTTTATCGTGCCCCGACGCTGATTGCAATGCAGCGCTGGAGTAAAAGCGAAGAACTGCGAGCGATACGACGAAAAGCGCTTGGCACGCTCACGCCGGCCACCGCTATCACCATACGAAAACTGGAACAGAAGTGAAGATAACGCACTATAGGGGGATCGCGCAGTGCTGCCACACCGGATGTGCTGGCCTGTCAGTGGTGATGACAGGACGGCGCGCACTATAATGTTAACAGTGCTTGTGGCACGCGCTCCGCTGTTCGGCTTTCATTTGACGCTGATAGTACGTAGACGGTGCTGCACCGCTTCAGCGTCAGCTGAAACGCGCTGTCTGTCTGAAAACACGCAGCACGGCACATTTCGGCTGGTACAGCCAAGAAGACCAAAGTTCGATGGTCGTAATTCGTTACTGAGGAAGAAACATCTGCGAGCTGACTGGTGTTCAGAACTTCCTGCAAAACTGTTGTGTTATAGCTTGATTAGGTGTTTATCATGAAATAATGCACCCTATCTTTGCTACATCTGTTCTAAAAGCTTACGCATTGCCAAAGGTTAAGTACAGCTACCCACAAGCACTTACGAGAAGTCTTGTGATGAAGGCATAATTCATCGTAATTGGCTAGTTAGAACAAAAGTGGCATATTTTGATGCAGCGGAATTTCCTACCTAATTTCTGCGTATTTCTGCTTCTTTTTTCAGCTTCAACAACTTGTTTGAATGGAGGAATCATGTCTGTGGGAGGTTCCCTTCAATATAATGAACGCCATCATGGGCCATGCAATTCAACTGCCGTACAGCCTGCATGGGAAGAAAAGCAAGAGACTGTTTAACATGCGGCTATGCAGAGTGGCACCAGGTGATACGCATTTAATTTCTCAGTTTTGTGCCTCTTGCTTATATTATGCACTGCTGGCAGTGTTGGGATAATATAGGTATCTGCATTGTATGCAGATGGTGCCTGTGAGACGCAGAGATCGACATCAATCAAGCGCAAGACTTCATAAGAATGTGACTGCCAGGCGCCGTCGACTGAGCTAATAGCAGAAGGCGGCGTTACGCCGAAGCGGCTCAACCCGTTCAGCATCTTAAGTGCCCCTTTTGCGAGCCCAGCCTCAACCCCCTGTAACGTCATAAACAAAGATTTCGTAGGTGACCCGCAGGATTGGGGATACGAGCGACAATCTGTATCAACCTATTTTAAGACCAATAAAGAAATAATGTGTCATTATTTGGTGATTTTATAGTAGATCACGGCATGTTGCATCGAGTTATCGTGCACCATTTGCACAATTTAAAATTGTAGGAAATAAAGGCATCGCCCACATACATCACAATATGGCCACGCCAGTGGGTAATGCGGGACAATAAATTGACTAAAAGTGGCAGAGCCGGCTATTGACCAATACCGGCACTGCCAGTAGGCAAGGTGGGAAACTAGAATGGCAATGAACTGCCGGCTATCTGCCTGTATTGGCGCTGCCACACGATGGCCAAAATAGGCCCTTTAGTGGCATGGCCACACTGGGCCATTCCTGACGCGGGTAGCGCTGCCGGTTTCGGGCCTATATTTGTGCCGGTGTTTGCCGTGATATTGCCGTGCTGGCGCCAGCCTGGTTGTGCTGCCTGGGATGTCGCAAAACTCATCAGTTCAGTCTAACTTCAAAGGTGGTACGATGACAATGGAATAATGACAACAGGATGGCGTTTCTTGAGTGATGATACTGGCAGAGAAAGATTATCACAAAAACGTCATGACAACAACGGTATAACGACTGTGTGACGACGATGGCGGCATGACAAAAGTTAGGTGACGCAGTTACATTGAAGATTATGAAACGACTACGACGGCACCACTCAACCGTGTGACCACGAATTCATGTGCAACAGTGCGTAACGACAACCCAATGACGATAAGGGCACGAAAAAACATGAGCACAACAGGATGACCACGAGGTCCTGATGACATTGGCGTAACCACCACTGCGACATGATGCCCCTCTGCTGACGCTTGCATCACGACAATGCTTGAGGACCACAGCATAACGAGAATCGGATGACAAAACTGTAGCGGGGACGATTGTTCGACTACGACAATATTGACACGTATACATGTTTATCTTTCACCCGTGGCCGCTTTCCACCGGCTAACAAATGTTAAACGTTATCGCTCGGCGCAGGACGCGCCTGTATCGGAAGTTTCTAGAACGTTATCGATGCTTCTTTTCGTTGCCTGTTTTCACCGACGCTTATGTTATCTGATTGTGTGACCGACGCGAATTGACTAGAACTTTCTGGAAGACACGTGGGCATCAGGGAATAATCTGGAACCTTCGATGACTCAGGTATAAAAGCCGACGCGTCTCGCCGCTGATCAGATTTCGACGACCGCCTACTGTGTTCGCCGCTTTCGTTGTGCTTCGAGTGTAGCTTGCTTTTGTGGGCACAGGTTCGCCCAATAAAGAATTAGTTTCGTCATACACAGTTTTACGACTGTTTACTTCAGGGTCACTACTACGTGACAATATCACGAAGACAGAATTACAATGAATGCATAACGAATATAAGACGGTGATGGTATGAGGACGACGCTTCGATCACGAAGCTAGAATTAGGATGACGCAATGACCACGACGATATCATGACCGTGAGTGCATAACTTACCGCCGGCCCTGGCTTTTAGACATCTTGGGACACTGCGTCGGCGTGAAAGGCGTGAGGCAACGGTATGATGACAGTCCGATGACGAGGCTAGGTTGAAGACGATGGAGTGTCCACGGCAGCATAAGAACTATGGTGTGACAACAAATGAATGACCGTTATATGACGGGGTTGCCGTCACGATGTCGGCGTGGTGAAGAAATGGCGAAGGTCAATGACGAAGCTGGAAAGAGGATCATGGTATGAACACGACACGTCATGGTCGTGAGCACATACCTATAGTGGCTTAAGACAGCTTTGGCGAATCGGTTGACCCAAACGGCGTGACGATGCCGGCATGAAGAGGGTCGGATGAAAAAAAAAGGTCACAGGCCTGCGCGGCACACGCAGCACAGTGACAGCGTAAGCTGGTGGAGCGGCTCAAGAGCAGCTCCAATTTCGGCACCACGCACACCAGGGTCTTCGCGACAAAGTCTTTTCGCCTCGTTTTGACGAGAACGATCTGAACTGCCCGCCCGGCGTCGACGCCGAGCTGCGGCTTGTAATGCTCTCTGCACAGCAGTCTGCTGAGCCCGTTGATGCCTATTTGTAGCCGCGCACGTAGCTCTGCGATTCGCTTCTTCAGCAGCGGTTCGTACCTTGCGAGGAGACGCCACAACGTGTACCGAAAAAGTATCCAGAATACGTGGTGCACATTCCACAGAGGAATCGCGTTGATTGCGCGCCTCGTTTGAATCGCATGTCGTCGTCTGCGCCTGCGCACGCTGCGTTCGCAGGCGCCTTACCTAGATGGCGCCACCATACTGGTGGAGGCTCGGGTGTCCGCCGTCGCCGGCTGACACCCGAGCTACAACCGAAACTGCTATTGGAATGAGTCCCTAACAGCTTACGCTGTAAAAGCTTGAACGTCACCGATGCAGCACTCTTAACGGTAGCAGGACCACGAGCATATACCTAGGTGCTCGATCTAGTAGACAATTTAACACACTAGATAGATAGATAGATACATAGATAGATAGATAGATAGATAGAAAAACAGATAGAGAGACAGATACATGTAGGCAGGCAGGCAGGCTAGAAATGCCAGAAGTAGGCAAAGGATGCTAATCGCAATAACCAAATATCGTAGTGGGAGCCGATTGCGAGAGGAATAAATTAAATTATTTATTAATTAAATTATGGGGTTTTACGTGCCAAAACCACGACTTGATTATGAGGCACGCCGTAGTGGGGGACTCCGGAAATTTGGATCATCTGGTGTTCTTTAACGTGCACCTAAATCTAAGTAGTGGGGGGTTTTCGCATTACGCCCCCATCGAAATGTGGCCCCCGTGGCCGAGATTTGATCCCGCGACCTCGTGCTCGGCAGCCCAACACCATAGCCACTGAGCAGCCACGGCGGGCAGATTGTGAGAGGAAACGCTAGCACAAGGCGATGACGTTTTAACTATTCCGCACCCGCAATGATCTAGTCAGCTGATCATTATGCAAATGTTTACCCTCCCATATTTACTGTCTAATAAAATGCTTCTACAGTTCAGTGATTAAGCAGGAACCGATATACACTGCAGATCACCCAGGTTCCGGAAACAGCCCGAGTCATTTTATTTGGCAAATGCGATCGGAATATTGCAGATAGCGCAGCAATAGAAATTCAGCACCCTATTCTTCTAGCTTGAATGCAAAACACTCTTCACCTATATTCCCGGGTTGACGTGTCCGCTAGTTCGTTGAGTATCGCGGCGGATACTTTTGTAGATATGCACAGTGAAAATTTGGAGCTTTACAGAATATTCATAAATCCCTTGAGGCAGAACATATAGCTTTAGTAATTTATCCCGAATATTCAAAGAGGGGGACGAGCAACTGGATCACATAACAAAGGAATTACCAAAGCTTGCTAATTACCTTTCTAAATAATTACATTACCGCACATATTCCATGTTAGGAGTTGCATTGCATTTTGAGCACTTGGAACACATTTTAGAAAGGCACGGGCTTTGATGCAGCTTCTATCAAAACCGTATTAAAATGCATTGTTGTCCTGGGTAATTTTAGAGCGCAGCTCCTAGGCACTTGTTCCTGCGTTAGGCTTCGGCATCAGCCTCTGCGTCGGCGTCCCTGGTAACCGAACGAACGAGCGAGGCGAAGGATGAAAGCGAACGCGGAGCCCAACGGCAGATGAAAGACGGCGATAGCGACGAAAGCTCGAGGAGGAAAACGGAGGAGGAGGGTGCAGCGGAACCACGCGGCGGAAAGCAGAGGTGGATGGCATAGCGAAATTGTGAGCGGAAAAGCGTAGTGCCGCGCAAGAAGGGCTCTGCGGCGACGATGACAACGAGATTGCGCCAGAGTAGCGCGCGTCGTCTGCTCACCGATGACGGCACCGATACGGTATATGCAAACAGAGCGCTGCGTGAGCGCAAGTCTGTCTACGGCCGATGCAGTGAATCGCGCCCACGCGTCACCGACGCGCTGCCTCTGGCGATCTTACGGTTAGCGAGGCAGTGGCCTCACACTTCGCTCCATTTCTAACGTGCCGCATGAGGTAGTCCGCAGCAGGCAACATATAAAATGAAACATGTATAGAGTTGCGATCACATATTGCGTTAGGGGGTATCGTAATCGTCGGTTAACGCTTTTTTTTTATAAGCGATTCCGTATGAAATATGAAATGTACCTAGATACATGTAGTACTTTCAGGTATATACTCCTGACACCCCTGATCTGCCCTCACCAACAAGCGTCATTCATCGCTTTTGTAATCGTGGCATCGCAACATAAACGCCTCACACTGCATCATCGTGACTTTTTGTTTGAATTTCGGCGTACCTGGCCACCGGTGTACTGCAATGAACGAGGACACGTGAGTGTATGGGAATAATGTTTTGAGCATTGTGGTGGATAAATGTGAGCAGCGCATGAGATTGCAGGCTGCACAGAATGCAAGTTAACGCAATTGTACCCACAGCTTTAGCTTAACAGAAATAAGTTAACCGCCTAACTAAATGCTCGCTTCACAAAGGTTCCACAATTTGTGTTTGAGCGGCATTATGTTTTCTTTGATTGGTTGTTCGGTAGGCATTATAGATGTAGAAACACAACACACTCTTTGTACACACTTTAGATAAATAAAACGTCATTGGGAATATCCCGGAACCTACAAAATGTCCAAAGCAATAGCAACCCTGCTGCAAGAACCAGCTTCTCTCAGCACCTTGCAGTGTACATTGACCGCATTTTTGCCACTTGATGGTATTGGGGACGATGGCGCTCACTGATGGTCACTGAAACATTAAGGAGATCGCTGGAAGAGAGCTTGGTAACCCTGAACTGGAAGCTGGTTTGACTGCTATGACGCTAGGGTGCACGGGCATGTGCGAAAAAAGCATTCGTACTCCCAAGGGTTCGCTGGCACGTAAGGGAAACTGCACTGTTTTCGTTTTCGCCGTACTACTTCCCTTAGGCAAGGAGCCGGTGCTCTTGAATAATAAATGCTTCTCACAAATACACAGCGATGTACGAGCCTCCAGTCCTAAATAAAGCTATATTTTAGGGTTACAAAGGCCTGTTTAATCTCGAAGCTGAGATAAAAGGTTCATTCTTCAGCAGCAGTGCGTGCTTACATTTTGTGCCTGTTTAACGCAACTCTTATCGGGCGCTGTAACGTAAAGCTAAACGAAACTGTTTCTATCCTATAGACTGTAGTATACCTATAAAGGTATACTACAGTCTTTTCTATTGCATTTCTACAGTATTCATCCATTATTGGTTAAGCGTTTTTCGTGCCGCCCTCTATCATATTGTAACGACGTGGGATCGACGAGGACGCGGAGCAGCACCAACGAAGACACTTTATCAGTTGCCAAGAAAAACCAACAACGTCTTCTTCGTCTCCACGCTTAACCTAAAAGGCCGCGCAACTACAACCTTGTCCCTACTGGCACATACCCGCGGCAATATTGACACGTACACATGTTTATCTTTCACTGGTGGCCGCTTTCAACATTGGCTGACAAATGTTAAACGTTATCGCTCGGCGCAGGACGCGCCTGCATTGGAAGCTTCTCGGACGTTATCGATGCTTCTATCCGTCGTCTGTGGTCACCGACGCCCATGTAATCTGATTGTATGAGCGACGCGAATTGTCTAGAACTTTCTGGAAGACACGCGGGAATCAGGGATTAATCTGGAACCTTCGATGACTCAGGTATAAAAGCCGACGCGTTTCGCCGCTGATCAGATTTCGACGATCGCCGAGTGTGTTCGCCGCTATCGTTGTGCTTCAAGTGAAACTTGCTTTTGTGGGCACAGGTTCGCCCAATAAAGAATCAGTTTCGTCATTCCCAGTTTTACGACTTTTTGCTTCATCGTCACTACTACGTGACATCTGGTGGAGGTGCTTTTATGTCCTTGTACCGGACCCCCCCGTCCAGCCGTGAGCCAAGCCCACACCGTCTAGAAGACGTCGACGCCTACCCCGACCAGCGAGCTAGTCGCAGGCTACTGAACCTGCCACCGGAGTACGAACCCCTACCTGAGAAGACCAAGAGGACAAAAGTCATGACCTCGGCAGCAGCTACCATGACAGCCCCTGTGCCAACATCTGCGGTCGTGATGCAACAATCCAGGGAGCCGCCGACTTTCCGCGGTTCGCCATGTGAAGACGCCGAAAGCTGGCTGGAGGCATACGACCGGGTCGCTACGTTCAACAAGTGGGACTGCGACGAAAAGCTGCGCCATGTTTACTTCTCTCTTGAAGATGGCGCCAGAACCTGGTTCGAGAATAGGGAACGCTCACTAACAACCTGGGACCTCTTCCGAGCCGCCTTCCTGGACACCTTCACGAGCGTCGTCCGTAAAGAAAGAGCTGCAGCCTTGCTGGAAAACCGTGTACAGCTCCCGAATGAGGGCATCGGTATGTACACTGAAGAAATGACTCGATTGTTCCGGCACGCCGATCCAGCTATGCCCGAAGACAAGAAAGTTTGCTTGCTCATGCGGGGAGTTAAGCAGGAGCTATTCGCCGGACTGGTACGGAATCCACCAACAACAGTCCAAGACTTTCTCTCGGAGGCTACGACGATCGAGAAAGCACTGGACATGCGCAACCGGCAATACAATCGCCGTTCGACGCCACACTACGCCGAAGTCCAAGGACTTTCCGACGACCTACGAGACACCATCAGGGCGATAGTACGCGAAGAGCTGCGGAAGTTGCTACCGTCGTCGCAGCCTCAAGTTGCTTCCATCGCCGATATCGTGCGGGAGGAAATCCAGCAATCGCTAGTACTTCCCGAATCGCCGCAACCCCAGCCGGAAGCGATGACATACGCCGCCGTCGCCCGTCGTCAAGGCCCCCCTCTGCGCTCGCGCCAGGGCCCCGTAACGCCGCAATTCCGTCGCCCAGCGCCGCCGCCGCAGCCAGCACGCCCGCCCGTCGCCCAGCGCAGCTACCCGGGAAAAACGGACATTTGGCGCGCCCCCGACCACCGCCCGCTCTGCTATCACTGCGGGGAAGCCGGCCATGTCTACCGCCGATGCCCATACCGCGAGATGGGCCTACGAGGGTTCGCAGTCAACGCGCCACGTCCACAGCTTGGCGAGCGGCCACGTGACATCGCCGACTACCTCGCCGGAGCCCAGTGGCAACCACGACGACCCTCACGCTCGCCGTCACCAGGACGTTACCTGTCGCCGCAGCGCCGACCATACACTGGCCCAGCCCGGGGCCGGTCCGTGAGCCCCTATCCGGGAAACTAAAGGCAGCAACCGATGGAGGTGCGGTTGCTGTACGACGCAATGCCGAAGATCCTCCGACGCCGCCGCCGACGACGATTCGCGATTCATCACGACGAGATATCAGCACGCCGCCTAGCAACAGCCTTGACAACACTTCGCCGCCGAAAGAAGACCTTCCGACGCGACGTAGCAGCAGCAGAGCAAGCCGACGCAGCCGTGATCCGACGCCACGAATTAACCGCAACGCCAGACGCCGGTCTACCGATCTAGACGTGCTCATCGATGGCCATAACGTCACCGCTCTCGTCGACACTGGAGCCGACTATTCCGTCTTCAGTGGCCCGTTCGCCGCCAAGTTGAAGAAGGTGAAAACAGCCTGGCAAGGACCCGATATCCGGACAGCGGGAGGCCACCTAATAACGCCGACTGGAATCTGCACAGCACGAGTCACGGTAAACAACCGCACTTACCCGGCGAGCTTCGTAATCCTGCAGCACTGCTCCAGGGATGTCATCCTAGGCATGGACTTTCTAAATCAACACGGTGCAGTCATCGACTTAAGGTCCAAGTCGATAACGCTTTCAACGCACAACGCGATACCACCGCATACAAGCATAAGTTACCATGCCTTGAATGTGCTTGAAGAACAAGTCACCGTTCCGCCTCGCTCCAGCGTAATGATTTCCGTCGGCACCGAAGTGCCTGCAGACATGGAGGGCGTCATTGAGGGCGATCATCACTTACGGCTCGACCGTGAAATTTGCATCGCTAGAGGCATAGCTGAGCTACGTGCAGGGAAAGCAACGGTGTACTCACGAACTTCAGCCCCGAATACAAGCATATTAACAAAGGCACCACGGTCGCCTACATCGACGAAATAGTACAAGCCAGCAGTGCTTTCGCCTTCACGGATTCCAGTGCACCCGCAACGACGACTATAATACCTGAACCAACTTTCGACGTCAATCAGAACCTTCCCAGGCATAAGAAAGAACGACTAAAAGCTCTGCTCCTGCAATACAAGGATTGCTTCTCGTCGTCGTCAAAAGTTCGACAAACCCCTGTCGCCAAGCACCGCATCATAACCGACGAAAATTCCCGCCCATTGCGTCAGAGCCCGTACCGAGTTTCGGCGCGCGAACGTGAAGCCATAAGGCACCAAGTCGACGAAATGCTACGCGACGACATCATCCAGCCGTCCAAGAGTCCGTGGGCGTCCCCCGTGGTGTTAGTGAAGAAGAAGGATGGAACCCTACGTTTCTGCGTCGATTATCGTCGCCTCAACAAGGTCACGAAGAAGGACGTATACCCCCTCCCACGGATTGACGACGCCTTGGATCGACTATACAACGCAAAGTATTTTTCGTCGATGGACCTCAAAACCGGCTACTGGCAAATCGAAGTCGACGAGAGGGACCGGGAGAAGACGGCCTTTATAACACCAGACGGACTGTTTGAGTTCAAGGTCATGCCGTTTGGTCTTTGCTCGGCACCTGCGACTTTCCAACGCGTCATGGATACAGTACTGGCAGGCTTGAAGTGGCAGACTTGCCTCGTCTATTTGGACGACGTCGTTGTGTTTGCCTCAAGCTTCGAAGAACACCTGCGGCGCCTTGAAACAGTTCTTCAAGCAATCAAAACCTCCGGACTCACGTTAAAGCCAGAAAAGTGCCGCTTCGCGTATGAGGAGCTCTTGTTTTTGGGCCACGTCATCAACAAGTCTGGAGTGCGCCCCGACCCTCAGAAAACTGCGGCCATCTCCAACTTTCCTCTGCCCGCTGACAAGAAGGCAGTGCGTAGATTTCTTGGACTGTGCGCCTATTACAGGCGCTTCGTCAAGGATTTTTCACGGATCGCAGAGCCACTGACGTATCTCACGAAGGCCGACGTCGAGTTCAAGTGGGAGACGCCGCAACTCGAAGCATTTGAAGAACTGAAGCGACGCCTGCAATCGCCGCCAATACTTGCGCATTTCGACGAAAACGCCGATACCGAAGTCCACACCGACGCAAGCAGCGTAGGACTCGGCGCCGTGCTTGTGCAGAGGACTGATGGACTAGAAAGGGTTGTAAGTTACGCTAGCCGGTCGCTATCGAAGGCGGAAGCAAATTATTCCACAACAGAAAAGGAGTGCCTCGCCATCATCTGGGCTACATCAAAGTTTCGTCCCTACCTCTATGGCAGGCCCTTTAAAGTTGTGAGCGACCACCACGCCTTGTGTTGGCTAGCTAACTTGAAGGATCCTTCAGGTCGCCTCGCACGATGGAGTCTGAGACTTCAAGAATTCGACATCACCGTCGTTTACAAGTCCGGGCGAAAGCACTCTGACGCCGACTGCTTGTCTCGCGCCCCCGTCGAACCGCCGCCACAGGACGACCAGGATGACGACACTTTCTTGGGACCAATCAGTGCCGACGAATTCGCCGAACAACAGCGAGCCGACCCGGAACTAAGGAGCCTTGTAGACTACCTGGAAGGCAAGACCGTCATTGTGCCGAAGGTGTTCAGGCGAGGATTGGCGTCGTTTTTCTTGCAAAACGACATTCTCCTAAAGAAGAACTTCTCGCCTCTCCGAGCCAACTACCTCCTCGTGGTACCCTCAGCATTGCGTCCAGAGGTTCTGCAAGCTCTCCATGACGACCCAACGGCTGGACATCTCGGTTTTTCACGCACTCTCGCGAGGATACAAGAAAAATACTACTGGCCTCGCCTCTCTGCCGACGTCGCCCATTACGTAAGGACATGCCGAGACTGTCAGCGACGCAAAACACCGCCGACAAGGCCATCCGGACTTCTACAGCCAATCGAGCCACCTCGCCGACCGTTCCAGCAGATCGGGATGGACTTACTGGGGCCTTTTCCGACGTCGACGTCCGGAAATAAATGGATCGTCGTCGCTACGGACTACCTCACCCGCTACGCCGAAACAAAAGCCTTGCCCAAAGGCAGTGCCGCCGAGGTAGCCCGATTCTTCGTTGAGAACATCCTCCTGCGTCACGGTGCCCCAGAAGTCCTCATCACCGACAGAGGCACGGCCTTTACGGCAGAACTAACTCAAGCCATCCTGCGGTACAGCCAGACAAGCCATCGCCGCACCACCGCCTACCACCCGCAGACGAATGGCCTCACCGAGCGCCTAAATAAGACCATCGCCGACATGCTGGCAATGTACGTCGACGTCGAACACAAGACGTGGGATGCCATCCTTCCGTACGTGACCTTCGCATACAACACGGCCGTGCAAGAAACGACGCACATGGCGCCGTTCAACCTGGTCTACGGAAGGAACCCGGCAACGACGCTTGACGCCATGCTACCAGACGTCGCTGACGAAGAAAATCTCGACGTTGCCACTTATTTGCAGCGTGCCGAAGAAGGTCGACAGCTCGCCCGACTGCGCATCAAGAACCAGCAGAGGACCGACAGCCGACACTACAACCTTCGACGACGCTACGTCGAGTACCAGCCCGGTGACCGTGTTTGGGTCTGGACTCCGATACGCCGACGAGGACTTAACGAGAAGCTGTTACGTCGCTATTTCGGACCATATAAGATCACCCGACGTATTGGCGCACTGGACTATGAGGTCGTGCCAGACGGCATTTCGCAATCACAGCGGCGCCGGGCACGACCTGAAGTCATCCACGTGGTGCGTCTTAAGCCTTTCTACGCCCGCTGACAAACTTAGGTACTTTGTTATTTTGTTATTGTTTTTTGTTATTTTGTTTATTACGCATGGTTTTGTTTTCGCTTTCGTGTTTGTTTGTAGCATCGGGACGATGCTTTTTAAGGGGAGGGTATTGACACGTACACATGTTTATCTTTCACTGGTGGCCGCTTTCAACATTGGCTGACAAATGTTAAACGTTATCGCTCGGCGCAGGACGCGCCTGCATTGGAAGCTTCTCGGACGTTATCGATGCTTCTATCCGTCGTCTGTGGTCACCGACGCCCATGTAATCTGATTGTATGAGCGACGCGAATTGTCTAGAACTTTCTGGAAGACACGCGGGAATCAGGGATTAATCTGGAACCTTCGATGACTCAGGTATAAAAGCCGACGCGTTTCGCCGCTGATCAGATTTCGACGATCGCCGAGTGTGTTCGCCGCTATCGTTGTGCTTCAAGTGAAACTTGCTTTTGTGGGCACAGGTTCGCCCAATAAAGAATCAGTTTCGTCATTCCCAGTTTTACGACTTTTTGCTTCATCGTCACTACTACGTGACAATATAGTTGTTCCATTGGCTCCACCCGTAGAAAAAAAATCATCGTCCCGATGACAGAGGCATGGCAAACTGCGATAAAGGAAAAGAACTGTGCAGTCTTGTCAGTCTTCATAGTACGGCTTCATACGAAGCACCTGAACGACTTCGGGTAAATGCCGTCGGTGCTTTGAACAGTGAGAGCCATCCGGAACGACTTCGTAGGTGACCTCACTGATGCGTCGAAGAACTATGTAGGGCCCGAAGTATCTGCGCAGGAGCTTTTAAGAGAGCCCACGCCGACGAATAGGTGTCCAGACCCACACTTTGTCGCCGATGTTGTATGTTATACGGGTCTGTGCCGAAGATTGTAGCGTCTGACGTCACATTACTGTTGTTCGTTGATTCGCCAACGCGCAAGCTGCCTAGCTGCTTCTGCTCGCTGTGTGATCTCTTCAGCACCCGTCTCGTTGTCATCAAATTCATGAGGGAGCATTGCGTCTAATGTTGTCGTAACCTCACGGCCGTACACGAGCCTGAAGGGTGTCTTGTGAGTGGTCTCTTGACGAGCCGTATTGTACGCGAAGGTGACATAGGGTAAAACCTCGTCCCAGTTCTTGTGCTCTACATCGACGTACATGCTTATCATGTCAGCCAGTGTCCTGTTGAGTCGTTCCGTCAGCCCATTTGTTTGAGGGTGATAGGCCGTGGTCTTCCGGTGGGCGGTACCACTTAAACGTAGAACGATGTCCAAAAACTTGGCCATGAACGCAGTACCTCTGTCCGTGATGACTACTGCCGGAGCGCGATGTCTTAAAACAATGGATTCAAGAAAAAATTGTGCCGCTTCATCTGATGTTCCCCGTCGCAGAGAACCTGTCTCGGCATATCTAGTGAGATAATCCGTGGTGACGATTGTCCACCTATTGCCGGTAGTAGACGTTGGGAAGGGGCCCAGAAAATCCATGCCTACTTGTGCAAATGGTGTGGCAGGTACTTGAACAGGGTGCAGAAGGCCGGCTGGCTTTACGAAAGGCGGTTTGCGGCGCTGGCAATCCAGACATGTCTGAACATAATGCTTAACGACCGCAGCAAGTCTCGGCCAGTAGTAATTCTGCCGAATCCGTGCCAATGTGCGAGTGTAGCCCAAGTGCCCAGCGGTCGGCTCGTTGTGCCAGGCGTGTAAAATTTCACGTCGAAGCGATGAGGGAACAACGAGTAAGTAGTTACTGCCGCTAGGGGAGAAGTTCTTCCTGTAGAGTACGTTGCGGCGCAAGCAGTATGACGCCAGCCCTCTTGTAAATAGCCTCGGCACGCTGTTGGTTCGTCCTTCCAGGTAATCAATCAGCGGCAGCAATTCAATGTCATCCCGTTGCTGGCGTGAAAGATCGGCAGTGTCCACGAGTCCCAGAAAGACCGTGTCGTCATCGTCTTGTGGTGCCGTCTCAACAGGAGACCGAGAAAGGCAGTCGGCGTCTGCGTGCCGTTTTCCTGACTTGTATGCGAGAGTAAAGTCGAACTCTTGGATTCGAAGACTCCAATGTGCGAGCCGGCCAGAAGGATCTTTCAAATTAATAAGCCAGCACAGCGAATGGTGATCGCTAATAACGGTGAAGGACCGACCGTACAAATACGGACGAAATTTCAGAACTGCCCATACCATTGCGAGGCATTCTTTTTCAGTGGTGGAGTAGTTAGCCTCCGCTCGGGACAGTGTCCTGCTGGCGTAAGCAATCACCTTTTCGCTGTCGTCCTGCCATTGTACGAGCGCCGCCCCTAGACCGACATTACTAGCGTCTGTGTGCAATATCGTCGGGGCGTCTTCATCGAAGTGTGCAAGCACAGGAGGCGCTTGCATACGTTGCCGGAGCTCGTGAAATGCCCGCTGCTGGTCTTCGCCCCAAGTGAAAGGTATATCTTCTCTGGTGAGCTGTGTTAACGGCCACGCGATGCGTAAAAATTCGCAATAAATCGCCGGTAATATGCACATATAGTCCCACAAAACGTCGCACGGAATTTTTGTCTGATGGGGTCGGGAAATTAGCGACGGCAGCAATTTTATCCGGAAGAGGTGGGACTCCTTGGTTACTGATGACGTCACCAAGGAACTGGAGCTATTGAAAACCAAAATGGCACTTTTCAGGCTTCAACGTGAGACCGGCAGATCGTATTGCTTCAAAAACAGTTTTCAGCCTTCGTAAGTGTTCGTCGAACGTTGCGGAAAAGACAATCACGCCATCCAGGTACACCAGGCATGTTTGCCATTTGAGTCCAGAGAGCACAGTGTCCATTAGACGCTGAAATGTTGCTGGCGCTGAACACAAACCGAAGGGGAGCACCTGAAATTCGTAAAGTCCATCAGGCGTCACAAAGGCGGTTTTCTCACGGTCTCTCTCATCCACTTCGATCTGCCAATAACCACCTTTCAAGTCCATTGAGGAAAAGTAGCACGCGTTTCGCAACCTGTCCAAGGAATCATCAATACGTGGCAGTGGATAAACGTCCTTCTTTGTGACATGATTGAGCTTCTGATAGTCTACGCAGAAGCGCAGGCTACCGTCCTTCTTTTTCATTAAAACTACAGGTGACGCCCAAGGACCATTAGATGGTCGAATAACGCCATCTTCCAGCATCGTCTTCACTTGTCTTTGGGTTGCCTCGCGTTCATTGGGGCCACGCGATAAGGGTTTTGTCGAATAGGCCGGGCGTCGACATCAGTAATGATGCGATGTTTGGTAAGTGGCGTTTGACCAACTCTTGACGCAGATGAGAAACAGCCCTGGTACTGGTTGATGAGCTCAAGAAGACGGTCTCGCTCAACGGCCGTTAACGTCGAACTAACGTCTACAATAGGCGCAGCTGTGGGGATCGTAGATGTCCTCTCCTGCGCTAAGTGGCAGTCTTCTATCGGTATTACTTCTTCGAAATAAGCGACAGCAGTGCCTCTCACGATGTGTCGACGCTCGTTACTAAAATTCGCCAGCAAGAGTTCAGCGCTTCCGTCGATGTCACAAAAGAGCGCGGAATCCAAGCGCGCGCCGCGCGTCACGCAAGCCAGCGAAAGAACACGCCGGCCCCGCGGCAACTTCAACAGAGGAGGAGAGCGCACACGCCTCAAGCAACGAAGCTAACAACGGCGCCGAAACGTCTGGAAGAGACTCGACGGAGCGACGTTAACCGGAGAGGGAGAGAGTGAGAGAGCACACGCGCGCGCCGAGACACCTTCTCACCCGGCGAGTCGAAAGAGATAACTACAGCGTGAGCGTGCGCCCCAGCATGAGTCATCAACCCCCCCCCCCCCCCCCCCCTCGACGACGGCGGCGGTCGAAGGTGCTAGAAAAGAATAGAAGCTTCCCAAGCTTTGGCCGTGCTACGGAATCACAACTCCGATCGAATGTTCGAGAAGGACCGTCGACGGCTATATAAACGCCGTGCGAGCATCGTCAGTTCGGAATCCAGGAATTCGGGAATTCTGGAATTCAGGAGTTCAATCCGCACCGGTGAAGTGATGTAACGTGAAGACCGAGCGTCTGCGGAAGAAGGGGATTCCCCGGCAAGCTAGTCGACGAGTTCATCGAGCATCTGCATTTCCGGAAGAAGTTCATTCTTCGAGATTTGCCCCGAGCCACGCCGAGATCGTCTGACCAACCAGCACGGTGAATACGATTGGACACTTAGTGTTCCATTTATTTTGTACTTTACGTGTTGGACTCTTATTGCTTGTCGTGAATTATTTTCTTGTGTTTGCTAATACCCATCTGATTTGTATTGTGTTGTGTCTATCCTAAGTGTGCAAGCTTGTGTGTAACTGCCTTGTGTGAAGAATATATTTTGTTGTGTTTTGACAACTCTGGGCTCTGACTCGGTCTTTGGACAGCAACCGGCGTTCGCTGGCGCACCAGAGGGCCCGTTCTTAATTGTCCTTGCTTTCGTGGGATTATTTTCGGAAGCTGATAATTCGGCTTTGGAATTTAGTCCGGTGTCTGCGCCTCGTTCACGGGGGTTGTGACAGTCGATTACATTAATAAGTGCTCTGACAATGGATATGCCGCAATTCAGTGCTAGCGCATTGATGTGTTCAGCGACTCCAGTCCCATTCTGCAGGCTGTCACCGTGCACGGGTACGAGAGAGCAACTCCGCGGCAAAAGTATCACGTCGTCTGCAGCTATACGTAAGCGACGTTATGGATGCTCCTCATGCGTGACATTATCCGAGTTCGTTGCAAACGTGACGCTTCTGTCGCGGATTTAATCACGGCACCGTACTCACGCAGGAAATCCATCCCCAATATAAGTTCCTTGCAACACTCAGCAAGAATGACGAGGGTGGCGACGAAGGTTGAACCGGCGATTTAGAGTCGGGCTGTACATTCCGACAGGTGTCATCAACTGACCTCCGGCGGTTCGTATGTTGGGTCCGTGCCATGGCGTCTTCACCTTCCTTAGTTTGTCGGCGAGCTGTGCGCTTATCATTGAAAAATGTGAGCCAGTGTCAACAAGAGCGGCTACTTGGTGGCCGTCAATGCGAATGATGAGGTCGGCGCTGACGACGTCAGTTACGTCTTTCGTAGTTGAGTCCGTCGTAGTCATCGTTGCATTCGCCGTCTTCGCCGTATTCGTCGTTGCATTCGTCGGAGTATTTACATCGTCGTACGTCGATAATGGGGGATATGGCGAACTTCGAGTACTGGCAACCTCACCCCCGGAGGTCGCTGCGTCTAGTTTCCCCGTCGCGGGCTAGGAGGCCTGCCCCTAGTGATGTCAGCAAAACATATGCAGCATTTTTTAAATGTTTTCTCTGAAGTTTATTCCTCCTCCTCCTCCTTGCTGCTTTATCAAGTAGCGTTTTTTTTTCGGGGTTCATCTGAGGGGAACCACCTAAAGAAGTTAGTGCGGTGCCGTGTGTCATCAGTGCAGCTCCTTTCTGCAAAAAGTGCTTCGGAGTAACAAAAGGGGTTTCCGGCAAAGGACTTTACTTTTGCCCATGTGTCAGGGGTATTACATTCACTGTTCATATCCCTTGCTTAGACTCTGAAGAAATATTACTGCAGTTATAAAATTCAAGCAATCATAGATATATTATTTCGACGTTCCACTTTGGAACATCAGCCTATAAATCGTTAAAAAAGGGTGAGACCAGTATAGTTGGGGTTTACCGGATGGTTGGTTTATAAAAATTGTGCAGTTGCACTGCAGCATAGGTGTTTTAGATGCTGAAAATGCAGATGGTTGTGCTTCTAAATTGTGTATTGTTGTTGGTTCTTTCCATGTGTGTTAAGTGATATCAACTGCAGGATAACTACATTGAGTGATGACAGTGTTTGCAGCCAAGGCTACTTTACCAGAAGATAACTTGAATATGTGTAGCTTGTGTGCTTCTGAGTACTTTGAGTGCTTATGAGAAGCATAGTATATTGTAAGGTTTCTGGTGAGATTACTGAACTGTTGAAGTATGATATGTTGATGTTGTTCTGATGTTTTGCGCCCTGTGCCTTACAGAATAAAAATCCTTTTGGACTGGTACCCTGTGCAATGTTCAGAAACTTAGTGCATGATCCACACACAGCCTAACACATCATCAGTATAAATCAAGAAAACCTAGTGTTATATCAAATGTGCATGGTAATTATAGTTTGATTGCTGCGTTGGAGAACAGTTTGAAATATTTCTGACAGCAATTTGTGTGACAACCCTTTACACATCAATGAACCGTGCAAGATAGCTTCAAAGCATAATCATTGATACACTTAAACAAGCTAAAATGTTTAAACTACTACATTATATATATATATATGAAGTCTATATTTGAAGCATGACTGGTCCTCATCATACTTCATTTTCTAAAGTGTGAATGCAATTTGAATTGCACACACATTGAAATTCAAATTTTTACACTGCAAGTTTGACTTGTGTGATGACTGGCATGCAATGAAACTACATAAGGCATGCTGCTAGTTGCCCCTAGCTCCACCGCTATGTAACAAGACATGCATAACAATATACTTAGAGGTGCACCCATGGCTTCCTGCCATTTAAAAAAAGGATTGAACTAGGCTGACATTTGGGCAAGTTGATACAGCTCCGTGATAAAGTAAAGGTTGAGCGAAACACAAGGACAGAGAAGTAGGACGGACACTACAAGCATATCGTGTCCCTTCTCGAAAAACATTGCGTGACGTACAAGAAACTACTGGGAAGACCATTTGTTCCTATAAGAATACCTAACACACATGCAATTTGGTTTCACTGTATTGACACCTTTGTAACTGTTTCAAGACATGTAAGGGGCCTGCATAATGCCAGCTGTTTTTGATAATTTCAATGTCCACAATATCTACACCCCAATAAGGATAGCTTTTATTTGGCTATTGTGTACCATAAGCCTAAGCTGATGTGGCCCTGCTCTACACTGCACAGCCATGTTCTGTGCATACTTTGCACTGCATGATGTTCCTCTACTCTCCTTGGTAGTACAATGTTCGAGTTTTACACTGCAACACCTGCACTAAATCTTTTTCATGTTGTAGCTTAAACAAAATAAGAATTTCAGTGTTTTTTTTTTCTGGAAAATGTAGGTCGCCTCTTTAACTCAGTCCAGTTGTTGGAATTTGACAATGGGGAATCAATATTATTTCATCAATAAAAAAATTATTCTTTAGTGATCAATAAAAATTTTGTTGAGTTCCTATTGTGCTGGCTCAATGAGTGTTGAAATTTCATGGAATTTCGGTTGAATCAATGATAATACAATATATCAACAACGGAAATTCAATAACCATTTTTGTAAGGGAGCGCTGCCAGTTGTCTCTTGTAAATATACTTTGTAAATAGTCTCCAGGGCTTATTCCTTCGTTCGCATAACATTTTGGCGGAGAGTGCCGTTCCCCGTCCGCGCCACGGAGCTCCGCAGCTGCCGCACCGTCCTGCTTTCCGCCATGGCTCTCGGTGACGACACCTGGTCTGCTTCTATTCCTGCAAACCCGACAACAACGTAGGTCACGGTTACCAATCGCCGCGATTCTGCCATATTCTCCTGCCAAGATAATGTCGGCGTTCAGGACTGGTTCACCCTGTATGAGCGTGTTAGCCGAAAAAACCGCTGGACCCTACCATTATGCTAGCGAATGTGCTATTCTACTTGAGCGGAACACCTAGAGTCTGGTTCCGGACACACGAGGACGAGATCTCTAGCTGGAATGCTTTCAGGGAGAAGTTCCGCGACCTCTTTGGAAAATCGACCGGTCGGCAGCTGGCTGCAAGAAAACAACTTGCTACCCGAGTACAGTCTTCCACTGAATCCTATGTCTCGTACATAAAAGACGCGCTCGCTCTTTGCCGGAAAGTCGACGAGAAAATGGCTGAGGTTGACAAAGTAGCCTACGTTCTCAAAGGGATCGCGGACGACGCGTTCAACTTGTTGATCTTCAACAAAGTTTCAACCATCGACGTCACTGTCAAGGAATACCGCCGCTGTGAGCTCGCCAAAAGCCGCCACGTCATTCCAAAGTTATCCCGGCTCCCTAACACGGCCTAGACCGGTGCCGACAGCTGCTCCTCACAGCGATCTGTGTTCCCCTCCCAGATACAGCAACCCTACAGAGTGGAGAGCTCCGGAAGACAAGCCAATGTGCTTCCGATGCCTCCAAATTGGCCACGTAGCTCGTCACTGCCGCACTTCGTGGACGTCCCAGTATTCGAGCTACTTTTCCCCATCTCCTCACCCATATGCCGACTGTCGCCGCTACTCGCCTTGCCGTATGCCTCCTACCTCTGACGTATCCGTCGATGACAGTCGTCCCGCTCGCTCGCCGTCACCTGAGCGCATTCGGTCCCCGTCGCGCCAGAAACGCCGCTATTCGTCGCCGACCAATTATGGACCCACTCGGACGGAAAACTAGACCATGCAGCTGCTGGGGATCATCATCATCATCAGCCTATATTTATGTCCACTGCAGGACGAAGGCCTCTCCCTGCGATCTCCAATTGCCCCTCTCTTGCGCTAGCGTATTCCAACTTGCGCCTGCGAATTTCCTAACCTCATCATCCCACCTGACTTCCTGCCGTCCTCGACTGCGCTTCCCTTCTCTTGGTATCCATTCTGTAACCCTAATGGTGCACCGGTTATCCATCCTACGCATTACATGGCCTGCCCAGCTCCATTTCTTCGGCTTAATGTCAACTAGAATATCGTCTACCCCCGTTTGTTCTCTGATCCGCACCGCTCTCTTCCTGTCTCTTAACGTTACTCCTTAGATTTTTCGTTCCATTGCCCTTTGTGCGGTCCTTAACTTGTTCTCGAGCTTCTTTGTTAACCTCCAAGTTTCTGCCCCATATGTTAGCACCGGTAGAATGCAATGATTGTAGACTTTTCTTTTCAACGACAGTGGTAAGCTCCCAGTCAGGATTTGGCAATGCCTGCCGTATGCACTCTGCTGGGGATAGTGCTGCATTATCTTCGTCGTGTCGAAATCCTCCACTGAAGCTCCCAACGAACCAGAACTTACTTGATGTTCACGTCAACAGTGTCTCTTTGACGGCGTTAATAGATACTGGAGCCCAGCCTATAGTGTGTGGTTTGTCAGGGGGGTTGACGCATATGATGGCACGATCGATGACTAAAAACAACTTGATTTATTAACGATGCATTTGGATTACATGATCAGCACCTCGGCGGCCGCGTCTTCACGCCTCGAACGCTCGTCGTCACGTGGTCTCTCCCTTCCCGCCTCGCTCGGCAGTCCCAGGAGGTATCTCTCTCGCTTGCCGATAGGTGCCGCTAGTCCCTCAGCTAACAGGTTCCAACTGACCGCCGCTGTCGCGCTGCCGAGATTGTCCACGTCTCTCGCATGAAGCCTTTCACAAGGCGTTCGCCGTCCCTTTAAGTTGCAGCCAGGCTGGCCGCTCGAACGTGGGGGAAATTAGTGTGGGAATTTCTTAGTGACTTCTTCGTTGGCTGCACACGTTGATGATGATGATCATCCACAGTACAAATGGCACATACCCACCGTGGGGGATCGTCCAAGAATTGGGCGGTTTAGAGAAAATGGATTTTAAAAAATTAGAAAAAGATACAAAGAAAGAAAAAAGGAAGATGAATTCTGCTTGGTGTTCTAATTACTTATTATAATTGACTATTTTAGGAAGGCAGTCGATTCAAATTAATGATAAAGTTTTAATCATCTCATCGGCTTCGTCGTCTTCGTCACTTGTGGGGACTCAGCTTGAGACTGATCTGTGCCTCGTGTATGATGGATCCGCCGAGTCTTCGGGGCGTATTAAAGGCCTTGTTAACACTACGTCACAGTATTTAAATTGTAAAAAAATGTCTTTTGAAGTTCACAGCATAGCAGTACAGAATAAAATCCACATTGCACAGCGATTTTGTCCCATGCATGTGTTCCGATCTCAGGAGGATCAAGTGATAGGAAGGTTTCCGGACCACGGGATCGCAGGAAACACTAAATATCCGAGCAGCCTTTAAAAGTTGACAGTAAAACCGTACCTCAGAATGTTGTTCGCATATACCAGTAGAGGCTGAAAATGGGAATACCAGGCTGCGTTTTGAGGCTGCGGAGATATTCAGCTTTTTGTTAAATCCCTTGGTCTGTAAACTTTTTGGTCGATAGTGCGCACTCGCAATGTTTTTGAAATCTTGTGCAACTATCGTACTTCATCTCGCCTTTTTTATTGTTCTGTCCTAATTCGGTCTTTTCCTATGTTCTCATCAGTTTCTTGAGCAAATGCTCAGAAACACTGGTCAGGACCCAGCATAGGAACCGAGTCAATTTCAGTCGCAACACCTGCGGCCTCAAATTTCTTCCACTCTGTGCTCGCACGATTTGTGCAGCGAAGATTGGAGGTCCATTGTAGCTATGCCGATCTTGACTGTTTTCGAATATGCATTGTCAAAAGGAACGAGCTCTTTCCGGCACGAGGTCGGTGTGACCAGCACGTTTGTCTGTCGTTAAATATAATGTTAATATCAGATGACTACAGTTCATATTGGGTAGGTTGCTCGAAGGTATAACGCAGGCTCTCCTCAAACCTTTAAAAACAGATAAAAAAATTTCACCGTGTCTCTGTATATCAGGGAGCCAGGAAAGTTTGAAGCCAAAAGAAAGCCGTCAACATACCTAAATATCTTATGAATCCTCGCGTCCATAGCATCTTTCAAGTCATGATCAATAGACGAGAGAAATACATTACACAACACCAGTGCCACAAACGACCCAATACATATTCCATTTCGCGGAATGAAGTCGTTCATTAAAAAGAGCAGATATGCTATTAAGAAAAAATTCCAGAAGTGACAAAAACGTTTCCACTGTGATCCCACAACTACTTTGGAATGGCAGTACACCATTTCTTTT